>NC_061089.1:65711249-65731249 GCF_015104395.2 Macrobrachium nipponense
ATATATAATATAATATATATATTATATATATATATATATATATATATATATATATATATATATATAATCCCTAAATCCACGGTAGGAAGGTAATTGAAACTGGGGGAGGCTTGGAACACATCCTTTCGTAGTTTATTCTACATTTCACGTTCACACTTGAAAATGTAGAATAAACTACGAAAAGTATTCGTTCCATGTCACCAGCTTCACTTGCCTTTCTACCGTGGATTTAAGGATATTCTCAAGCACGTGTTCCTTCGTTCCTTCGTGCTACATTGGATAATAAATATATATTTATATATATATATATATATATAGATATATATATATATATATATATATATATATATAATATATTATTAATTTAAATAATAAATTATATATTTATATGATATATATATATATATATATAATATATATATAATATATAATATATATATATTATATATATATATATATATTTTTAATACATACACATACAATGTGTGTGCGGATTTATTCCCCCGGCTACCTTGTGACTTTGCCAGGACTAGCTTCTACAATTTCTTTCTCTGTTACTCGAGGGCTCTTAAAGGTTTAGATGGATTTCGGGTCCACCTGTCAAGTTTTGTTTTCGATGCTGACAAGCTTTACCTATCTCACAGATTTATCCTCGCCTGCAGGTAGTTCCAGGGGAACTAACCGGTGCTGGCATAGGGCCACCTTAATCTAAATGAACAAAAGCAACAACAATAATAATCAACTTGCTCTGGACACTTAAACCCTCAGCCCCTTCCCTCGTCGATACCTACCTAGACGCGACATAAATGAAAACTGCTGTAATCGTACCGTGAGAAATGAGAGGAACGTCTTACCACGTTCCCTAGCAATGATAATGGTACGTCAGTGCCTGTGCCAGAAATCTAGTGTCAATCTTTATAACGTTCTCCACCTGTAGACGGGATCATATTAAACCCGAGCGGTTTCTTCAAAGACTTCTTTGGCACAAGTGTACGCCTTCCTGTCGAGTTCGATGCTCTCTCCATTTCCTGAATCGTTTAGTCTGTCTGTCATCTTTTAAGGGATGAAGCTACTGACAATGTCTTGAAGACGTGGTTAAAAAAAATCCGTCTCGGCATCTAAACAATACAGTCACCTCAAATGATGTCGAAACTGAGCAAAATTATAATCTGGTTTTGTTACACCTTAAAAGTCATTCATTATCTTTTCAATCTCTCCGTTCAGGTGTTCCGAGGGCAACCGAAGATATCCGCCTGTGCTCCAGTGCTTGATCATCTCAACTGACATTGCTAAGAGGGATCAGTAACCGAAATAAAAATCATTAGTGACAGCAAGACAGCCCTCACGGGAAGAATATGGAATCTAACTTTTCAAACACGTAATCGTGACCAAAGTTCCTCTCCACCTAAAGGCATTCCTCGTTCATTCTCCCAAAGAACCCTCATGCTATACACATTACATTTCTAAGCTTATTATTAATGTTTTTTCTACATAAGTGTATGGTTCAACTTTAGATTATTGAGAGGCCTGTATGAACTGTATCCAGTGTGAGGCGAGAATATTCCATTAGCGCTTTTTTTTTTCTTCCACCCAACTCGGACTAGAATGGATCCATTAACTCCTCAAGCGAGGGCCATCCCATAGTTCCTTAATTGTCGACAAGTTGCATTCACACTTTGACGCTGGCAAGGTCTCAATACCCCTTATTTTCTTGTCACTTAAAATTATTCTAAATGACTGAAATAGCTTTGCAGTGTACGACAAGGTTCTTTCACTTAGAAATGGTAGATAAAAAAAATAAATATGAAAACTGTTTGCGCTGAAGTGACAGCGACCGCTCAAATTATAAACATGTTTCTATTTCTGCGCCTCTCTCCCCTCTCTTAACAAATACATACATACCTAGGTGTGTATATATATATATATATATATATATATATATATATATATATATATATATATATATATATGTATGTACACACACACACACACACACACGCATACATGCATACAAATGTAATCCATATGTGTGTATATATATATTATATATATATATATATATATATATATATATATATATATAGATGCATCACACCCACAAAGGGGTCCACCCTAGGAACCCCCCCCCCCCCCCCGACCCCCCCGCCGCCCTTGTTCCGTGCGAGACACCCTTTTTGGCACCAGGTATAGCCCTCCCTCTATAACACGGGACCGTCCCTCCCTCAGGCAGGTAAGAAGGCAGCTCTACAGCTGTTCTCAGAGATGATAAAATGCTTTTTGTTACTATTATTCTTCCTGCTCCTTCCTTCCCAACCAACGCTCGTCACTCACTCCCCTGATGATTCAAAAGAATGAGCAAAGATTAAATTAATGCTCAGCAGAAAGCGATAATTCATGTCTGCAAAGTAGTAAATTTCTTGCGTCTACCAGCATTATATGTTAGTATCCTGAGTGTGTGCGTATGTATGCGCGCGCGCGCGCGTGTATATATATATATATATATATATATATATATATATATATATATATATATATATGTATATATATATATATATATGTATGTATGTATGTATGTGTGTATATGTATATATATATATATATATATATATATATATATATATATATATATATATATATATATTTTTTCTTACTAACATCAACACCAAGATTTCTCAACTTTCTGCTGTGTGTAAGCCTAACATCTGTCAATTTCTTATCAAATTGACAGATGTTAGGCTTACACACAGCAGAAAGTTGAGAAATCTTGGTGTTGATGTTAGTAAGAAAATAGATAGCAGTAACGTAATTTTTAATCTTTCTAACAGATATATTATATATATATATATATATATATATATATATATATATATATATATATATCAATGTAGCACGAAGAAGATTTCCTCGTTGGACGAGTGGATTTCGCGCTCGGCTACCAATCCGTTGGTCCGAAGTTCTATTCTCGGTTCGGCCAACGCGGAACCAGGGGAATTTATTTCTGGTGATAGAAATTCGCTTCTCGATCTAATGTGGTTCGGATCCCACAATACGCTGTAGGTCCCGTTGCTAGGTATCCAATTGGTTCCTAGCTACGAAAATAATATCTAATCCTTCGGGCCAGCCCTAGGAGAGCTGTTAATCAGCTCAGTGGTCTGGTAAAACTAAGATATACTTAACACGAAGGAACACGTGCTTGAGAATATCCTTAAATCCACGGTAGAAAGGTAGTGAAACAGGGACTTGGAACAAGTATTTTCGTGGTACATTCTACATTTTCTTCTTCAAGTTCTTACTGTAGAATTTACGACGAAAGGACTTGTTCCAAGTACCTGTTTCACTTACCTTTTTACCGTGAATACAGTTGATACGTTGTTTGACACTGAGTGAAATTCATTGTCATTTTTACATTGCTTTCTTTTAAAACATTATGTAAATAAATATTGCTTCTTATGTTTCTAATGTAGTGTTTTCATCTGCAGAAATTGTACAATTTAGGAATTACTGTTCCCAACTTTATATGTATAATGTGTATGTGTATAGATATACATAGATATACAAATATATATTATTATTTTAATTTTCTTATATATTATTAATATATAATAATCTATAGGATATAATTATATTATATATTACGGGAATATATGATATATATAATATATGTATATATATATGTGTATATTATATTATGTATATATAAATATATATATATACAATATATATAATATATATACACGTACATACACAAATGTATATAAGAAACACTATTTCACAAAAAGGCCCCAAAAATCAGCGGGCCCCGTTCCTTACCCGCAAAAATGTGGCCGAAATTAATTGTCTTCCTAGGTTATTGTAACCAGCTGCGACCTGGGTACGAATCCTGGACAAGTGAACTCCCATTTATCACCTAATCCGAAACTCGATGGAATTCCAGTTTGGAAATTCATAAACCAGCCGACAAAATACCTATCTTAAACATCATCAAATTATTATTGTTGTACATAATGAGGAATGTCTACTAATTATTGCTGTTGTTTTTGCAAAGCAACGTTAAATTATCAACGTTGTTCATAAAGAGCAAAAGTACAATTATTACTGTTGTTCATAATGAGCAAAGTCAAATTATTATTGTTGTTTCATAAAAAGGAAAAGACAAATCACCAGTTATTCATGATGAGCAAAGTCAAATCGCCAGTTGTTCATAATGAGCAAAGTAAAATTATTACTGTTCATGTTGTTCATAAGAGCAAAGTCAAATAACCAGTTGTTCATAAGGAGCAAAGTCAGATTATTACTGTGGTTCATAAAGAGCAAAGCTAAACTATCACGGTTGTTCATAATGAGCAAAGTCAAATTATTACAGTTAATATATTTCCTAAAAAGCAAAGTCCAATGGAATAAACCAAAAGATCATAAATCTGCAAAGCGAAGTTCAACAGAATAAAATCCCACAAAAAGTAAGGTTAAGAAATATGAAATGGGTGCAATACTGTGTATGAAACGAACACAAACCGGCAATGATACGGCACAAATTGTAAGAACACTGGCTGTACGGTCGCCACAAACGGCAAACAAACACAACAAGGGCTCCCCAATAAGAAGAAAAGTTTTGAGCAGAACTCAATAAAAAAAAATAAAATAAAATAAAAATAAAAAATAAAAATAAAATAAAATAAAATAAAATAAAATCAAGACATGATACATTTCATCCTAACTTGAAAGCCCGGGCTGTTTTGTAATGCCAGTTTCTCATGCTGGAATGGAATGGCATATAGAATATAGACTGAAGGCCTAGCACAGTTAACAGTAACAGGAGGAAAACCTCGCAGTTGCACCATAAAACAAGTGTTAAGAGATGGGTGGATAACAAGATGGAAGAGAGAATATGAACGGATATATAGGAAAAAGAATGAAGGGGTTGCGGTTAGGGGGCGAAGGGACCCTGCAAAGAACCATAAGTAATGCCTACAGTGCACCGCGTGAGGTGCACTGAGGCACTACCCCCGTACGAAGAGTTTCTCATATTAATCGTTACCCTGATTAAAAGTCAATTTAAGTAATACCTTGATAAGCTACAATTGAGTCGGGGAAAGGATGACTGATGACCAATATATCGGAGGTTTTGTCGAAAACTAATGCCAAACTGACGAATTTCGATGTCGTGCTTCATATTTTCAGAAAACCTTAAATTTTGGGAATCAGTCTCTTCAAAAAACCACCATTGCGATCATAATATGAACATCCACGAAGCTCAACATAAAAGATCAACCAGTCTTTGAAGGAATCGACAATAAACCGAGAGCAATCCAAGATCAACCGAAACGGAACTGAAAGAGTGACGAACGCGACGTTTAATTAGGAGGACGTCCCAGACGAAGAAACGAAAAGCCTCGTGTCAAAGACAAGAACTTGCAGGAGAGGAAAAGGCTGGCAATAACGAGAGAAGCCAGCGATCGTCTCCACAATGAAATAGAAAATACCTTTCTTTCCTTCCAAGTCATGCATCTTACAACTTTCTTTTTTTTCAGCAAATAATGCTTTCCACAGATGAAACAGCAGACACCGTAAACTAAAAATCTTCCATGAAAGACTATGGTCCATTTCAAGACCGTTTTATTGCACCGACAAGGGATGTTTTTAACTTCATGAAGAATCGTGGATTAATTTGGTTTTCAAAAAGCCGAGCTTCAGTTTGAGATCACTGCTCAAAACATATACCAATTATTTCCAACATAAAAACAATAACATCTATCTATATTAATACAATCCGAGTGGATCTTTCTTGCTTATACGGCCCTGGTAGGGGTGGAGCAGGTAGGGAGATCGGGGAGGTAAGAGAGACAGGAACACACCCACCCTCCTCCTGCAAACCTGTTTGCCCACCCCAAGTGGGGGCGGGGTAGGTAGGGGAGACATGACAGGCAGCGCCGGGTTCCAGCACAGCGTAGCGCACGCCATCCAGCTCGTATAGGAATAATGCTCACTGTTATGTTTTCAACTTATTACCAAGATATGTATGTATGGGCTTCACTTGGGCTGGAGAGACCTCGACGAGCCTTGACTTGTGCTACATATCTGACGACATTTCATCTGAGCTGCAATCAGATCACAAATGAAAGAAATACTTTAATTCTGCTTTTGAACTTTCTCTATAATATTACTTTTCATTAATAAACGGATTGGCCTGCTTTCAAAATTAAACAGTTATAATGCCATTACCAAATGTCTTTTTAACCAATTCTGTTTAACCTATCGATGCCAATGCTTAATAAAACGTTAGTTGCGTTTCATGACACGGGATATATGAACAACCACTGTAATGCAAAAGCAAACATGATTCTAATAACCTGGATTCAACTTTAGTTTTCATTCTAAGCTCACGTCAGGTCTTAGGTGTTAAACACTTTCCCTAATTTCCTTCCAGTCTAAAAAAATCTGGGCATTTAGTAGTCCACAACACAAGTCTATTCAACTTTGAGAAATGACATAGGATCATAGACATCGTATTGACCTCTTTCTTCATTTTGAATTCATGCACTTACGTATTTAGACCGTTTATCGTATCCCTTCTGCAACAGGCAGGTCCCATCGCTCCATTTATGATAAGTGCCCCATTCGATTCTTCCTCACTTCTCTACCTTGATTTCTTCTTGAGGGTGGTTAGGCAAGACAGTCTAAGCAGTCACCGGTTTTATATTTAAGAAAGAAAAATCACGCCTCGACACTAAGGAAAACAAGTCAAGTTGGCAATGAAAGACCTTCCAAAAATACGAAAAGGTAACAGAGAAGCCACGACATCCAAGAGATACAAAGCATAAACAAATCACAAACCAAAGTTTCTTACTTGCTTTATTGGGCTACACTCCCAGCTTCACCAAAACCCAATGCCGCGTGGACCAGGTAGAGGGAAATAGATCTTTGTTCCTTCTTTCTTTTCTTACGTGGCAGGAACGTTCGAATCACCTCACCCTCATCCCCCTGCTTCATCCGGGACTTCAGATTGCCGTGAGTATGTGAGCGATGCGCACCCCCCCCCCCCCCCACCTTCGTATTCGAGAAACGTGATTCCGGTCCAGACGTTTTACTTTTCCCCCAACCGCCACTTTTGCCAGCTGGCAAGCATTTCCGCCAGGCGGTGCTGACATGCTTGTTGGGCGACACAAAGAATGAGGAATCTCTTCGGAGTTTGAATAATGCACAGAGCGAGGAAGGAGTTATTGTATGCTAAAGAGATGGTGCACACAAATATACAGCCTTGTCTTTTTCCTTTTTCCTCTGTTTTTGAGACGGAGCACACAACGTTAGAGAGAGAGAGAGAGAGAGAGAGAGAGAGAGAGAGAGAGAGAGAGAGAGAGACGTTCGGGATTAATATAAACACTGTATAACACTTTCCTATTTCTTAAGGTTTCAAAGCCGCTTTCAAAGTGCATCATCTAGCAAAAGCGCTTTCTGCTGCAGACCACACAAACTTCACAAGTTCCTTTGCAAACAACAAAATTGACATCTCTTTCCACCTGCAACACCACCCTCTTTATTTTATTCTGACACTCTTGGCCTGGACTGATAGGATGGACATTATCTGGCGTTACGCTACAAGGGTCAATGATGCTGAGGCTCTGTATATGAAAAGCCTTATTCGTGTGCCAATACTTGGCAATAGCTCACGCTAACATTTATTTTTCTCTTCCACAGTCTTCAAATCAGCTTTGATTAGTGGAAAACGAAACGCAATTCCAAGTTTCAGGCTGCATTGAAGATATAAACAAGGCGGCCCCTTTATCAAATTAGAAATCAACTACACCTTCTAGTCTACAAAGACCACAAAGCGAGGAGATGAAAAATAGACAAGTAATAAATGCGCCTAAGTTCCTTCATCGCAATCGAGTTTCCTGTACAATGTATAATGCTGTGTGAAACTCGGCCACAACCCGTGAAACTCGGCCACAACCCATGAAACTTTCAGCCCCGGCCCAGCGGTGGCCTGTGTTGTTGGCACCTTAAGCTGTGCCAGACGCACGATCATGGCTAAATTTAACCTTAAAATAAAAATAAAATACTGAGGCTAGAGGGCTGGAATTTGGTATGTTTGATGATTGGAGGGTGGATGATCAACATACCAATTTGCAGCCCTCTAGCCTCTGTAGTCTTTAAGATCTGAGGGCGGGCAGAAAAAGTGTGGACGGTAAAAAAAAAAAAAAAAAAAAAAAAAAAAAAAAAAAAAAAAAAAAAATCGCTTTAGTTTTCTTTTACAGAAAACTGAAAAGGACCAAGACAGAACAGAAACGTTAAAAGAAAAACCAGACAATGATGGAAGCCGAAGAACGAAGAGTGGAAGACCGTTCGTAAGACCAGACACGGCACGAAAGGTGTCGAAGAAGGCTGTGAAAACGAACGAGTACAACGGAGGTGATGAAGGGTTGAGGACCCTTCCAAAAGAAGTCAACAAGCAAATGCCTTCCGATAAACACACTTATCATAGTTGAATGGCATCCAAACACCACATCACACACGGGCCACCATGGCAGGCACAGAGGTAGGATGAGCATAAAGTCAAGTCGACGACATATCCAAACGGATAGCGGTGATCCGAAATGACTTAGAATGAAAGATGGTTTCGATGCGTAAAATCAGCATGACAACTACAGAAGACTTGGCCAAAAAATATTAATAATAATAATTCCCACTTACCATGACACAACAGCAACGCCTGTAAGTCTATAATTATTTAATTCGCCACTCAAATCTCATTACTTACGGTTACTTTCGTCAATCCCGAAGCACAACAAAAACTCTACGGTACCACCACTCCGTGTTTGATATCGTCATCACTCTGGGTATACCCGGCAGCGTAGAAAAACGAGTAACTCGCATACGCCTCCTTTATGAACACACGGGTAACGCTTACGAAATGAATTAGATAATACTTAAAAGAATCGCAAAGTTAAAATCCATGAAATTCATCCTGAACCATGAAATTCATCTGAAGTAACCTCATTTTTACATATCTTGTTAGAAAACAGACATGCACGGGGCGAAGAGGAGGAGGAGGAGGAGTCCAAGATAAGTCATCTCAATAGTTTTCTTTTATAGAACTGAAACTCATGATCATGAACTCAACAACACGAGTCGAATATGGATCCAATCCCTGTAGTCGTTTACACTTAAGAAAACCCTTTTGGTGAAAACAGCAGCAACTCCCTATGAACTGCCACGAGGCGCGGTTTTCCCTCAGGTGGGAACAGGGCGGCTGATCTCTCATTCCAGCTGGATTTGCTGTCCTCGAGACTTGGTCTCACGTCAGTAATACGAGAGAATATAGAATTTAGGCCAGAGGCCAAGCGCTAAGACGTACGAGGTCATTCAGCGCAGTAACGGAAATAAAAAATAAAAATGTTTGAAAGGTGTAATGGGGTGAAAATCTCGCATTCCCCAATGAATCAGTTGTGAGGAGAGAGGGTGGATAGTAAGAAGGAAAACGAGAATATGAGCGGAGTACATCACATGGAATGAAAGGGAAGAATATGAACGGAGGTACAGTATAAGGAATGAAATGAGATCGAAGATAGATTCCAAAAAGACACGCAAAAACACTTAAGTAATGCCTGCAGTTCAGCGTATGAGGTGCACTATCCCCCAACGGGGTCAGGTCATTAATGAATGCCGCAAGCTCAAGGCACATACGACTCTGTGACCACTATAGCCTGGCAAGGCCCAATAGGCCACATCTACAGTCGAGACTTCAATCGAACTCTCCGCCTCTAAAAGGAAAGCATTGCCAATACAATGCGCCAAGGAGCAGTTCACGAAATTTATTAAATTCCACGAACTGACGACGCATTCATCAACGACGCCGCCGGAAAAGGACTACAGTCATCTCTCAAGAAACATTTTATTCCAATACAAACATATACTTGTGACTTTCTTCAACCCACCATGGCCGCCTCCTATACAATGCTGGCGGGGCAGTTTTTCTTTCTAGACTCTTCGCCCTGACGTCATCTTTCAAATTGAATGCATCTTTCGATTCAAACGTCACGACCGCGAAATCTGCATAACTTGCAGACGAATATTTGCAATCGAGCAACAGTTTTTTTCCGCCTCGCTTACTGTATTCGCAGTCACGCGGGAACAAATTTTTCAAATAACCTTTAGGACTTTGTCAAGGGTATTTTCTTTATGTATCTCGAATGTAGTTATATTTCCTCCAACAAATATGAAAGACAATTACAGGCATATTCAAGATCTGCTATAAAAAGAAAAAAAAAAGTGATTCCAAACATAGTACTTGGCGTCAATCTAAATGTTCATAATAGTAAACTATACATCAAGACTTTTCTTCCTATTATTATGCTTATGAACCCCACTTTATTATTATTATTATTATTATTATTATATTATTATTATTATTATTATTATTATTATTCAGGAGAAAAAAACCTATTCACAGGTGATAATGACTTGAAATTCAAGCTTCCAAAGAAAACGGTGTTCATTAAAAATTAAGTCGAGGTAAAGGGAAATACATTAAGAAGAGACTCCACTTAATAACAAATAAACAAATAAATGTATTAAGATGGAAGGAGAATAGTAATAGGGTAATAGCGTATTGCACCTTCCCTTGATTATCGGACAGTTTCTAAAATATGTAAACTAGCTACTTGTCATTTGTGAGGTCTTACGCAACTTATACCACAATGCTTAGGGTCACAAAAATTTTAGAACCCCGAGAAGCAGAATAAATGGAATTTTTCTAATCTGAATGTGTAATTGTTTGCAGATATATATACTCGTGTGGTAATTATATATATATATTATAATATATTAATATATATAATATATTTAGTGTGGATATATATATATATATATACTATATATCATCATAGCATCCATATATATACATACTATATATTATACATATATTATATATATATAGAATATATATATCTATAGTATATACACATACCTATATATATATATATATTAGCGATATATATATACATACATCCTATAAATACATATATTATACATATACTTTAATATATATACATATACATATATACATAGATCCATCTATACATATATACATACATAGATATATATATATATATATATATATATAGTATATATATCTATATATATATATATATATATATATAAAAATGTGTATTCACATGTCAATTACTCACCTTATCCTCCTAGCAATCGATGTTCACGTTAAAATTAAACTTTCCGGTAGTCGCACATACGTACCTGAAAGTTGGAAAAAAATATGCATTAGAATACATTGCACATGGAAGAAAACATTTAATGCACGGAATATACAGATTATACAGAATAATTTTCATTCATAAT
Organism: Macrobrachium nipponense; assembly: GCF_015104395.2. NCBI lineage: Eukaryota > Metazoa > Arthropoda > Malacostraca > Decapoda > Palaemonidae > Macrobrachium > Macrobrachium nipponense. Next base: position 65,722,602 of record NC_061089.1, read on the forward strand.
CATTATTATCGTTATTCTCTCTTAATCCTTCATGGTCAGCAATTTAATGAGGCTTACTACACAAGTTAGAGGGCTTTTAACCCTTCTTCCTTAGGCAGGTTTTCTTACTTCAAATTATACAATAATTACTTCAAATAATACAACAATAATTAGATTTCAAGTGTATCTGTTCTCTCAATTCTGAAATTGGGCAAAAAAAAATTATAATAATAATATTAGAAAAAAATTATAATAATAATAACAATCACTGGCCCTCCAGAAAACCTACCCAACAAACTTCATGAAAACCGGGGAAGGGGGATAGGAAGTTAAACTGACTAATAGAATAGAATATAGAAATGTAGGTCAATGGCCAAGCGCTGGCACCTACGAGGTCACTCAACGCTGAAAAGGAAAGTGACAAGTCAAAGGTTTTAAAGGTGTAACTGGTCGAAAACCTTAAAGTTGCACTATGAAACGATTGTCAGGGAAGGATGGAAGAAAGACAATACGAACGGAGGTACAGTAAAAGGGGTTGTAGCTAAGGGCCTAAGAGACGCTGCAAAGAACCTCAAGCAATGCCTACTGTGCACCACGTGAAGTTCGCTGACGGCTTTACCCACATCCCCCCTAAGAGTAAACTAACTAATGAAAACTAACAAATGAAAACTACAAGGGAAATATTTTTCACCAACCGCAAATGTAATACCTATCAGGTTTCATCAAATAAGAGCAAAATAAAATGTTGACCTTTAAATGACCCCGAGAAAAAGGTCAGTGCAAAGAATATTCCTGCAAATAATCACCCACCTACCAGGTACCTCTACCTACCTGCCACCTTCCATCACAACCTGAGAAAAGTTAGACGCTGTTAAAGAAACTTATGGTCTTGAAAAGTACCAAGTTCCATTAAAAATAATAAAAAGGTCTACCTTTAACATACTGGCAGAATACGCCATGTATAATAATATTTGGTTCAAATTCTATCGAACCCTCGAGACACCTATCAAGTTTCATCAACATAAATTCGACAAAGTGTTGAAATCAGAAGACCGGAACCTTTGATCAGTTTAAGAGAAAGGATGGAAAATACTTCAACACTTGACCGTTAAATTAACCTGTAACCTGAACAATGGAAAACTTTAGGGAAAGTACTCGCCAAAAGATGAGGTACCAACCTACTAACCTTCATTAAAATCTTGTGTGTCTCCCCTACCTTCAAATATAATAATAATAATAATAATAATAATAATAATAATAATAATAATAATAATAATAATAATAATAATAATAATAATGAATACAATCCCCAATGGCATATCCCATAATCACAGGAACACTAGGCATGATCCCAAGATCCCTGAAAAGGAACCTGGAAAAACTAGATGTCGAAGTGGCTCCAAGACTTATGCAGAAGTGTGTACTCCTAGAAACAGCACACGCAATGAGAAAAGTGATGGACTCCTTATGGAGGCAGGATGCGACCCGGAACCCCAATACTATAAAAACCACCCAGTCGAATAGGATGACTGTGATAAGACAAAAGGAAAAAAAATAACAATAATAATAAATGACACACCCCCCTCTGAAGCACTAATATTAATTCACGTTTTCTTTTTTTTTTTTTTTTTTTTTTTACATTTACATTTACTCTTGTAATTTTACCGGCTGCTGACTTTCCATAAAAGATGAACGCTTCTATCACTACAACACTTTTTTTCCACGAAATACAGGAACACAAGAAAACTTAAAATACAACTTACTTGCACTCAAATGGAGGGCAGCATTCAAATTTAAATTCAGCAGCCTTTACAACGCAATACAATAGTCTCCCCCCGGCCACCGCCCCCAATTAAAAAAAATATGTACATGTAGACATTCACAAGTGTCATTCACACACGTGTATGTATGCACGTATTTGTAAAATATATATATATATATATATATATATATATATATATATATATATATATATATATGGATGTGTGTATGAATACACGATGCAGCTCTGCCAACAATGAATCACAGGAATTTTTTTTTCTGGCGATTAGAAATTAACTTCTTGATATGATGTGGTTCGGATCCCACAATAAGCTGTAGGTCCCGTTGCTAGGTAACCAATTGGTTCCTAGCCACGTAAAAATATGTAATCCTTCGGGCCAGCCCTAGGAGAGCTGTTAATCAGCTCAGTGGTCTGGTTAAACTAAGATATACTTAACTTATACACGATGAAAATGAGTACCATGAAATAAAGTAATAAGTCTTCAATCCAACGTTATACTATTGTGAAAATAATGACTGAAACAAAGAATTTACCAAAACACAACCAATTCTACAAATAATTTTACCAAAACACAAACCAAAACCTACAAAAGAATTTAGCCAAAACAACCAAAACCTAAAACAAGATTTTTAACCAAAAGACAACCAAAACCATTTTTAAAAAATTCCTAAAACCAAAACAACCAAAAGACCCAAAACCTACAAATAATGATTTTACCAAAACACAAACCAAAACCTAACAAAGAATTTTCCAAAACCAAACAACAAGAAAACCTACAAAGATTTTTATCCAAAACACAAACCAACACCTAACAAAGATTTTTTACCAAAACCCATAACCAAAACCTAAAGCAAAGATTTTTAGAAACCAAACCAACCAAAACCTACAACGATTTTAACCAAACACAAACCAAAAAATAAAACCAAACCCAAAAAAAAGATTTTACCAAAACCCAACAAAACCCGAACCTACAAAGATTTTACCAAAACACAACCAAAACCGTACAAGAGTTTACCAAAACACACCAAAACCTACAAAGATTTTTTTTTTACCAAAACACAACAACCAAAACCTACAAAATTTTATTTTTACCAAAACACAACCAAAACCTACAAAGATTTTACCAAAACACAACCAAAACCTACAAAGATTTTACCAAAACACAACCAAAACCTACAAAGATTTTACCAAAACACAACCAAAACCTAACAAAGAAAAAACCAAAAACCAACAAACCCAAAAACCCAAACCTACAAAGATTTTACCAAAACACAACCAAAACCTACACAGATTTTACCAAAACACAACCAAAACCTACAAAGATTTTACCAAAACACAACCAAAACCTACAAAGATTTTACCAAAACACAACCAAAACCTACAAAGATTTTACCAAAACACAACCAAAACCTACAAAGATTTTACCAAAACACAACCAAAACCTAACCTTGTTAACGCTAGTGCTTCTTTCTATCACCAGGTTCATAATTATGATAATAGCATGAGTGTCTATGTCTATATTCAATATCAATATAAACTATTTCCTACGTTCTACATCAAACGCAAAGAACAACAAGGAGGAAGCAGAGTTCCCAAACAGCAATTCCTTACAAGAGCAGAAGTCCGTATTACAGCAAGTGTTCTCAAATCATTCAAAAGTCCTTTAAGAGATGCAACCCCTTTTTTATTTGAATACATTCTACAACCTCTTAACTAATTCTCGATGTCAGTCGTTTGTTTTACATTACATTACTTGTGAGGTTCATCTTATAAAACACGTTGCAATCCACATCTTAGAAGTGGACAAAAACAGGCTGACGGCCCATGATTTAGTATATGCAAAAGGGGGTATAGCCACAAGGAAATCCAAGAGTACGAAGCCAATACGCTTGTTAGGGGATTCCCCTCTTATTCCACCATTGGGAAGCAGGGTGCTGAATAAGTAGGGCACGAACAGCATAGAAGACGATCCCCAGTGATGAAATCCCAAATGATCAACCACCAGCAGAGAATTGGAACACACTCCCACACAAAGCTTTGGGCATATAATTAAAATGTTGACACTAGAAGCAAAGCTTTGAACCAAAGACTCAAAGTAAGCACTGGAAATATGATGGCTTGACACCTCCCCCCCAAAAAATCCAGCAAACGGCAACGGGAAGCAACGTACCAAGGCGCCCCCCCCCCTTTTTTTTGTGAACTGAGGTTGCTATCGTCAGTCCACTTCAGTGAGGGTTCAGTTGTTAATAGGATGTATCAAGCATTACACCTACGGCGGCTGCGAAAAAGCAACATACACGAAGAGGAGATAATGATAGCTGCAAGCGAATGAGCTTGTTGCTTCAAGAGAATGGCCCCCTATACAAGAGTAGCCGAGATTAGCAGAAGCGACCAACTGTGGCTATAAATTGTTGGCTCATGTCCCTCGTTCACCCGACGTGAAACCTCCGACACCTGCCTGTTTCATAAAGTACAATTCAACTTGTGATGTCCCCACTTTGGAAGCAATAATGACGTCATCTCAACAGTGGAGAATCATTTGGAGGCCCAAGATGCACAATACTCTCCTGCGATTGGATATCAATACATACACATCAGTTGACCAAGAGCACAGAAGTTAAGAGGAGACTGATGAAAATAAGAACGTAAGAGCTATCTTTTTCCTGTGAGGCAATCGTTCTGACTGACCCTTATAACATGCAAACTAATTCTTTATCACTCCTTTCATATTCTTTTTCTTCATCTTACTTTCCACCCTCTCTAACACTTGATTCATAGTGCAGCTGAGATTTTTCTCCTGTTACCCCCTTCAGATCTTTTACTGTCAATTTCCAGTTCAGCGCTGAATGACCTAATAGGTCCCAGTGCTTGGCCTTTGGCCTAAATTCTGTAATCAGCTCAACTCAAGTTATCTAGGACTAATATTTCTTAGGGGTTATCATCTTTATGATATTGATTTACAGTCTTTTGTTCATGTTTTTACGGTCACCCCTAACGGCTTGTACTGAACACGCCGCAAAGGTGGGTACATATCGGTTTAAAACCCTTCGTAGTCACTATCTAGCAAAGATCCATGCCCTTTTCTGTATGACTTACACTTCCAATATAATAAGGAATTGTATGGTTCATATATATATATATATATATATATATATATATATATATATATATATATATATATATATATATATATATATATATGTATATATATATATGTATATATATATATATATATATATATATATATATATATATATGAACCATACAATTCCTTATTATATTGGAAGTGTAAGTCATAAAGTGCACTATAGAACCAGCTCTGAACTGGATACCAGGACAGATGCTTGGAGTAGATATACTATGAGCATTCTCTTCCTGGGCCTGATTTCCTGACTCCTGTAATTCACAACCATTCAGGTCAAGCCCCACTCTTTTTCCCTTCCCTTTACCTCGTCTTCTTTTCTTTCAGGCCTGGGCAGAAGAGGGCATGGATCTTTGCTAGATAGTGACTACGAAGGGTTTTAAACCGATATGTACCCACCTTTGCGGCGTGTTCAGTACAAGCCGTTAGGGGTGACCGTAAAAACATGAACAAATGACTGCAAATCAATATCATAAAGATGATAAACCCTGAGAAATATTAGTCCTAGATAACATGAGTTGAGCTGTATACAGAATTTAGGCCAACGGCCAAGCACTGGGACCTATGAGGTCATTCAGCGCTGAACTGGAAATTGACAGTAAAAGATCTGAAAGGGGTAACAGGAGGAAAACCTCAAAGATAACGACCCCCGAAGACCCCAAGGGGTCACTACCTAGGCGAGAACGGAGGGCGTGAGTCGTTCGTTCGTCCTGCCGCCCTCCGCACGACAACAAAACCGGCGGAGAGAGCGCCGCCCGGTATACGTACGTATATTCCAAAGGAGAGAGAGAGCACAAAAGGACGTCGGAGGCAACACCCACAAAACAAAACGTCGCACGAAACGAAGAGAAGCATCCAAATGTCCATACATGTAAAAATACCTTTGCTCCAACAACCCGAGCGCCCAAGGGGATGGAACCACCATTAAAAATGGAGTCGTGAAGTCCACTTGTAAAAGGTCACTGAAAGGCCTTCATTAGGCAGTAAAGCCGCACACTGAATACAACCTCTTTCCAACCCCTCCACTTTCTTCTTCTCCTCCTCCTCCTCCTCCTCCTCCTCACTCCTCTCTCTTCTTCCTAACTACCAGTTGTTTCTAAACACTACCTCCGTCCAGGACTCTCTCTCTCTCTCTCTCTCTCTCTCTCTCTCTCTCTCTCTCTCTCTCTCTCTCTCGTTTGAATTCTCGGCTAATCGCCCTCTTTCGGCACCATTATGGTGGTAACCGATAGGGCAAAGGTATCAGAACTAGAAATTAACATCTTTTCACGTCTATATAAAATGTATTTAAGTACAGAGCATTCGTGAAGGAAACAGGCTGAATATCCCAAAGGAAATATGCATAACTACAATAAACTTCGAACAGATAAGCAGCACAAGACACTTGTGCGACATGAAGGCCGCCTCTTATACAAAATTGTATTGCTGTATTAATTACACCTTTTTCTCCCTTCCCTTTCCTTATATAAAAGTGTTTAGTTCATTTTTAATATAACCTTTCAATACCTACAAAGTAACTCGTCACATGCGAAATAGATAAGGAAAGTTTTTAATCTATTTTCTTCACACGCGAAATAGAAGAAGAAAAGTTTTTAATCTACTTTCAAAACACAACGGGATTTTACTTTGTGCAGGAACTTCTATCTCCCAAATGTAACATTTTGAAAATCATCTTGATGACAAGCAATATTTCTTTTTTATTCTTTTTATTTCATTTCATTATTATTTTGATACAAAGGTCATCTGGAGGGGCAGCGTCTGTGCAAGGAGAATACAGGAAAAACTGAAAAACTACAGAAGAGAGAAAATTCCCAGCATATAATCGTCTCTTAAAGACACATCCACTCCAGCGGCGCTCACTATCCCTCCATATTTCACTCCTGTCAAGAAATATCGACTCTAAAACTCTTCCTAGTCTAAGACAGGGATGACACGTCAACTGAAGTTTGTTGACCTTATGATGAAAATCCACCAATTCAATATCACTTAAAGCTCAAGATGCGGCGATCACAAATGAACTGTGACTTGAACGAACAGATAAGCACAATTTGCACTTCATCGACGACACGCGAGTCTGTCTATTCGCCAAACTTTGTCAATGACTGAAGCCTTAAGCTCTACCGTCCGTTTTCCAGAATAGGTAACGTCCTCTCCAGACCCTTGTCAAAATCCGTCTCGCTGTTTCCGAGCTCAAGGCAGAGAAAAGATTGACAACAGTGGCACCAAATATTCCTCAGATGAGGTCAACGACTTCGATGGCACTTCATTCTGGGGGTACATCATACAGTCCCTTTGAAGGTATGTCCATTTCAATGATTTCAAATGCATAAAATGACAGTAGACAGAACATCCAATTTAGGCCAAAGGCCCTGGAATGGAAAATGACAGTATGAAGGTTTGAAAGGTATAACAGGAGGAAAACAACACAGTTGCACTATGAATACATTGTTGGGAGCAAGTGAAAAGTTAGATAGAAGCTAGGGCCGAAGGACCGCTGTGCAAAGAACCTTCAGTAATGCCTACAGTGCACCATGTGAGGTGCACTGATGGCATTACCCTAAGCGTTAAAATTCTAGTAATCAAACAAGCACGTAACCAAGTTATAAAATGCGCATTGACCTTACAAGAAACAGAAACCCATCTATTCAGATTCGAGTAAGGTGGACTTAGTTTAAAAACAATTAGGTACTGTACGTGACGTTTGCATTCAAGTTGACAAAGTTCTTGCCAAGTTCCATCGATAAAACTGGTCAAGTGGTTTCCATTATTGCTCTCATTATCAACGTTATGACTCAAGTTTACGAAAATATTGTATAAGGCAGGAAAAAGTTATATAAGAAGGAATGATGGTTTTCGTGGTATATTTTGCCACTCCGGTTTTACACACACCACAGCAAAAACTGTCACTATAAATGCAATTATATACATCCTCATTCAGGCTACTGTTGGTCGACTATAAAAAGCTAGGGGATAAGAATGTCTGCGATGTAAAGTAGATGTCAATTTGCTGTCATTTTAGGTGAAACCGGGAAAAAGAAAATTGCTATACTTCTCAGTAGGCACAAGATCATAAGGAACTACACACGAAATCCTCTATAAAACATTCCCGCACAAAAACTGCTAATGTGTCAATAAAAAAAAAGGAAGGGGTTATTAATCCTACAATACATAGCTAACCCATTTACAAACAAAAGGGTTGGCAGAAAGCATATAAAAATACAACGACCGCAGCTGAGAAAGTCATAAAAACAAAGGCACTAACACATGGCACCGTGACATGGCACATTAAAGTAGCGTTACACAAAGAGCTTCAGGATATTTGATGAAACTTAACCAAGCTACAAATCACATTAATTCTGGGCGTAACGAGTTCGCTAAAGGCAGCAAAATACTGTTTTCATTTTTTTCTTTCAGAGCATATACTTTGGAAGCCATTATATAACACATTCATTTTTTCAACGTCGATGAATCACCCAAAGAGCATCCTCTGGATTCCAAGAATGCCCCAGATTAAAATGCAGGTGTGAGCACGCCACAGTTTTAAGTCATTTAATTATATTCCCCCTTGATTTCTAACACTAAAACTCATTTCAGCTACTTTGAAATGTGAAATATTCTACAGCGACACAAACACCTTGGAAGTTCTGAACTGAAAGCCATTTTAAAACATCATCCTTTCTGGTTGTTTAGACAATTTCCTAACCAAATTCTTAATTCTAATCTATAAGTATGTATTATGTTCAG
>NC_061089.1:65736249-65768749 GCF_015104395.2 Macrobrachium nipponense
TCTGAGGAGAACATCAGCCTTCTCTTCGAGTACTATTTGGCTCGTCGGGGATTAGTCCAAGAACAGAGTTTCTCTCTCTCTCTCTCTCTCTCTCTCTCTCTCTCTCAAACATTACGTACCAATAACGATGACAACCAGATTTCCAGATGCTTCACAATATATAGCACATGAACATGTTCGTAGGCCTCGTCATTTCTGGATCTTAATGGCTCAGAGAGAGAGAGAGAGAGAGAGAGAGAGAGAGAGAGAGAGAGAGAAGAGAGAGAGACCAAAATAAGCCCCGCACCTCAAAAAATTTCATTTTTCGTTGGTAATTAGTCAACAATATCCAATTCAGAACTAGAGCACTACTCAACTCAACAAGGCATTTTCTAACCTAGATTTGAAACCGTAATAGGTTATTTACTTATCGAACATCGAATGAAAAAAGGAGATTGTATTTGAAAAAAGTGTTTCCAGTCTTAACTTTCCAGTTCAAACTATAAACAACGCACTGGGACTGGAATTTAAATTTTAAATTTAGCCCAAATGCTAAGCACGGGGATCTATGAGGCCATTCAGCGCTGAAAGGGAAATCGAGAGTACAAAAAGGCTCGAAGGTGTAACAGGAGGAAAACCTCAGAGCAGTTGCACTGCGAAACAATTGCTAGTAGAGGGTGGAAAGTAAGATGGAAGCGAGTATGAACAAAGGTACAGTAAAAGGAATGAAAGCGGTACCAACGATGGGCCGAAGGGACTCTCCAAAGAACCTTAAAGTAATGAACCCCCCTCCTATATATAACGAAGTTGCGCTTTGAATGTTGGTTTTACGGCCTTCATATTTTCAGTGCCTTAGCTGTACAATAACCCCCCCCCCCCCCGCCCCCCCCCACACACCAACAGCACACACACACCAACCATCTTTCGAGAAGACGACAAAGACTTTCTTTTTTTCTCGGCATTTTGGTAATGTGATTTTGACTTTTAATGTGGCGCATGTTGTATGTTTCCTAGAATGGCCCTACATTTAAGAACATGAAAAATAAAAGTAGGGGTCTTGCAGGCTGCCTTTGGCAGTGTGGAATCTGACAAAGAAGTCCACAGTTGATACAAATTAGGCATTATATGATTTAAGTTTCTATGATATTCATTAACAATAAATGCTCTTGGTAACCTAATGATTAAATGAAACCTATTCACAAAATCCACTTTGCAGCTTCGCCACCTCAGCCCCTTTGTAAATTACGTTTACTTCAATTCGAAAACCGCTCCAATATTTTCAAAATTCATTTTAGACGAAAAATGCATTAGAAACAGTATGGGTCAAAAGAGAAAACCTTACAAATAATTATTGTTTCTTTTCATAAAAATGCCAAGATAGAAAAAGCTCGAGATAAAATTGTAAATCTTATCGATTGTTATTGCGTTCAGTGTTCGAAATTATAAAAGCCGCAGACGAAAAAGTACAAAGCGAAAAAAATAAAGCTTATCAATGATTACTTTGTGCTGCAGTCTTTTTGAAAAAGATTGACGGAACAATAGTGGAACAGACGAATATTACAACAACGTCAGTAGATGACTTTGCTTCTACACCTTTCACAACCCTGACTCAAAAAATAAAATATAACAATGAACCTAACAGTGAGAACAAGCCTTGGTATGGGTTATAGTGAGGGATTCACACCTCCTCGTTTAGAAAGGGATGGAATATCAATTCTAAGCCAAAGGCTAAGCGCTGGGACTAATGAGGTCATTCAGTGCCGAAAGGGAAATTGAGAGTGAAAAGGCTTTAAATTTGTAACGGCGAGGAAAACTAGTAAAGGGTGAAAATGACGTTGGAAGAAAGACAATATGAACGGAGGCACAGTAAAGATACTGAAAGGGACTGCAGCAAGGGGCAGAGGGGAGGCAGCAAAGAACCTCAAGTAATGCCTACAGTGTACCGCATGAGATGCACGGCAACATCACCCGTTGCTGGGGCTCTCTCGTTTAGAAGTTAGGAAAAAGGTAAAATACTTTAACCTCAGCAGGCTGAGGGGCACACAGGAGGTAAAAAAAAAAAAAAAAAAAAGAAAAAATACAAGCATAAAAAATCTTATTCTCTCCTGTTATGAAATTTATAACTTTACTTTAACAAAAGCAGTATATAAAAATGTATTGAGATAAAATGCGCAAGTTTACGGCTAAGACTCCCAAGTTCGTAGTAAAAGGAAGATCCAGACTCATCCTACGACACGGGAGCCTCGAGGGACTTCCCCCTTTCCCACCGATCTGGTGAGGATTAACCGCACTCATCCTCCAAGGCTCAAGTAGCCTGAGAGAGAGAGAGAGGAGAGAGAGAGAGAGAGAGAGAGAGAGAGAGAGAGAGAGAGATAAGGTCTTCCGAGATACCAGGAGTTTGAAACTTGTTTGGGGTAACATATTCCGGTAAATAATATATAGTACTACATCTTTTAATACCTTTACAGCATTCTTTTGCTGACATGCGAGTACACAACACGCACAGCTGAAATTCATTACGCAGTGTAGCATAATGGGAAGACATAAAATATTGACAGAAAATATTACACATACGTACACCTATGTATATATTTATATATATAGATATATATATATATATATATCTATATATATATATATATATATATATATATAATGAGATTGCATATCCACAATGCCCTCTTAACTATTTATATTATATATTATATATATGATATATATATATATATATATATATATTATATATGCGCAAAATAAAAACACTGTATCGTGCTTCTAAGAAATCAATAGAGGGATCCACAGTAATATCCTTGTTTATCTAGATATAATATGTTTATACAAAGCTTTGTATAAACATATTATATCTAGATAAACAAGGATATTACTGTGGATCCCTCTATATATATATATATATATATATATATATATATATATATATATAATATATATATATATATATATAATTTTAATCTACACCGATTGGTGAAGTCCTATTTCAAGCTACACCGGTTTTCATGATATATATATATCTTATTACACAAGATCTGGGAAATATGTTTCGAACTCCATTTAATGTAGAATAGTTCAAGCTACATCTTTTTGGTGAAGTATATATTCCTAGCTACAACCTTGGATGAAGTTTTGAGGTGAAATGCGTTTCAAGCTATGGTAGATTCACATCAACCGTGCATTTGATGTCTAGGCCAGTCCCTTTCGACGCTCCTGATTGGCAGTTGATAAGCCAATCACAAGGCTGGAAACTCTCAGTCTCTCTCGAGAGAGAGTTCACATAGGCAGGGTGTATGTTCCGCCTCTCATGATGGATACGTCTTTCAAAAGTATCCCTCAGGAGAGGTGGAACATACATCCTGCCTATGTGATTTCTCGAGAGAGACTGAGTTTCCAGCCCTGATTGGCTTATCAACGGCCAATCAGGAGCGTCGAAAGGGACTGGCCTAGACATCAAATGCACGGTTGATGTGAATCTGCTATAGTATCTTTGGAGCTACACTCCTTGTGCACTAAAAAAATAAATAAATAAATAAATAAAGATAAATAAAAACGAATAAATAAATAAATAAAACAAGCAAGCAACACTGCCCTGTCGTCGTCAGTATGATCAAAGGTACAGCGTCCGAGCAGGAAATTTTCGAACACAGAATTCTGTCATGGACGTTCAGTAAGCTCGGAGAGGATTCTATTTGACATTTGTTAAAAATAGTCTCAATAGTCTCGTGCACTTTACGGTGTACAGTGTGTTCCATCCCGCACACTTTGCTATGAATACCGTCATGTTGTAACCTTGTAGTCTTGACAGGAACAATACCGGTAAAACTCGCGACTTGAAGCGCACAATACCGGTTCACCTGTATCCATGCAAGTCCGTCTGTATCATAAAGAACTACCAAGTAAATAAAATAATAAGTTCTTTTCCATGACTTCATAACTGACAGAGTAAGTCCTCGGCCTTTCATATAGATTTTTTGGGGGGCGCATTTCCCTGTAATAGTTGCCGAATGACCTTTGACATAATATACTGTCTTCTGTCTGTTTTAACCTTTCATCACAAGAAGACATTATGTTTTGTAAAAGGCAGCTTCGCAAGATGACGCCCATTTAGGTTCAGCCCGTATAAAGATTCCTTGGTAAAATTTAGAAATATCATTTCCTTCATATGCATCATGAGGTCGCTCATATCAGCCGAACTTCGTGACCTTTATTTTCTTCTTATATTTGGGTATCATTCTTATTTTAGCACTTCTTTTTGTCTGGTCCCATTCTCAATCGATAATGTGGTCAGATGGCGATGTTACTGTTACCATCGCCATAATTTATTGCTTCGTCCAAAATAATAATAATTATAATAATAATAATAATAATAATAATAATAATAATAATAATAATAATAATAATAATAATTTATTATTCTTATTATTATTATTATTATTATTATTATTATTATTATTATTATATTATTATTATTCATTATTATTATTATTATCAAGCATACTTCTAAGTGGGACAGTGGTTTGAGAGTATGACCTCGAACTGCAAAGGCCCAAATTCAACATACTTATAGAAACCACTAATTTGATCATAGTTACAAAAAGAATATATATGGATACACATTGCTTTTTATAATTATCAAAATCACTCTGCATTCTTATAAGTCTGATAAAAGATACAATGAAATGACAGGAGAGTCCCGGTACCTCTAGACCCCCTGAGTGTTTGACACAAAAATTACCGTCAGCCACTTAATATGGATATATCTCTAACTAAACATTTCAAACAATTTAATATTTCACTTATCATTTTCCAATTGCCACCTCCATGTCTCCAAAAAAGAGGAATGCCCGAAACTCAAATTCCCACTGAACGTTTGCGCACAGGACAAAAGCAGAAAACATTCATACCGTCTCACTCCACGGTGGCTGCCTGAATTTTGAGCTCGGTATCTACAGCGCTGCCAGAAGTACGATTACGAATAACTTCAACCTTGAATAAAATTAAAACTACTGAGGCTAGAGGGCTGCAATTTGGTATGTTTGATGATTGGAGGGTGGATGATCAACATACCAATTTGAAGCTCTCTAGCCTCAGTAGTTTTTCAGATCTGAGGGCGGACGGACAGAAAAAGCCAACACAAAAGATTTTTTCACAGAAAACCTAAACTTGAAAAGAGTCGTTTAGAGTTTTATCTTTTATTTTTATTATTTTTTTTTTTTGTTTTTTTACAAAACTGCCAATAGTGACATGATCCTCAGACGACTATATATGAATTACTATGGGACTGAAACTGCTGATTTCAGAAAGTTGAAGTATCTGACAAAATTACTTTGCCACATCTACAATGAAAAGCATAACTTTGGGCCCAACTTTATCCAAGAATATCCATCTCATCCCAGGTCTATCAGTAACTTAGAGCCGCTTAAAGCCTTTCATTATTTATGCAAGACTCTACCGCGCCCCAGCAGAGCCAAAAGTAGATCTATGTAAAGAATCACTTCTTCATATCGAAGAAAAATACAAATGATATCATTGAAATTTCTGTAGAGATGTGCAGAGTCATGTCACAGAGATCATGAGGCGTCCTCCGCACACCTCCACCGGGGGAATTCCAGCTATATAGAGATGCAACCACCAGTTCTGGAATTCCTTACGAATCCAGATTCATCATCGACGCCAAGTCGACCTCAAATTAAAATGACGAGGACCCGGACCCTGGACGCACTGACCTCAAAGGCCCTAAGACGAACTTCATCTGGGCCGACTATTCCGGTCCGGTACTTCCGCAAGTTCTGGAATGTTATTATCGAAATCAGTCGCCCCTTGACCGGAGTCTTCGGATGCCGCTGGCACTCCGAAGAGAGAGAGAGAGAGAGAGAGCATCTAGCTGCGGCTCTGCCGAATACTTTTCGCCGACATTTACCTTCGATCCCAGATGTCATCAACTTTTGACTTTCTTTTTTTATGCGAAAATAGCAACAGCAATATACACATTCACTTATACTATACTACTGTGGGATCATAATTTCGCAACCAAGGCAAAGGCATATTATTATTTTGTATTTTCGGTAAAGATATGCCCAGCCCCTTGTGAGAGAGAGAGAGAGAGAGAGAGAGAGAGAGAGAGAGAGAGAGAGAGAGAGAGAGAGCAAACACATTTCACACCCCAAAATAAACAAAATCTTCTAAACTATATTCGATCAAACAGAATTCGCCTTATATCTCCATAGCAATGATGGACATAATAGTATGATGATGTAAAAAAAAATAATATTAATAAAACAAAATGTTATTGGATCAATTATGTTTGCAAGACCCATGGGTAAACTAAAACAAAAAAGAAATAATTGCAATAATAGCGAGAACGAACCAGGACAATATCAACCGGGCATTTTCGCTAACAATAAATGCTAGTATGTTGCGTCCATTTGCATTTAGAGCGCTTTTAAATACCGGCCAGTCCATCTGTTAAGTTGGCCTTTTCCGAGAAACGTCAATAAGAGCAGCGACAGGGACGGCCCCACAATAAATACAACATTTTTTGCGGTTCCTTCTCCTCTGGGAAAAGCGCTTCATAAAACAAATGGGCCAATAGAACTAATAACTCAAGCTCGGTTGCACTGCACTGATATATATGTCTCGTTTTTTTCTGCCATTTCCTTCACTCAATGACGTTTGGCGCATAACATCAAGTGCCGGTCAATGTGAGCGCTGGGTACGTCTGCATTTATCTGTTTGTTGCGTTATCTTCAATTCTTTCTGTTCATTTCTCCTGCTTTCCTTTTTTTATGTAGTGTATCCTGTACTGAGGCATTAGGCTCTATAAGCTTATTGCGTGTAGGCCTGTTACAAAAGGTGGTTTAGCCGCCCACACTCTAACCAAGAATTTGGAGAGGCTGAGATATAATAATAATAATAATAATAAGAATAATAATAATAATAATAATAATAATAATAATAATAATAATAATAATAATAATAATAATAATAATATCTCCAAATGAGTCAGTGTAAATATATATCAAAATTATATACAAAAAGAACTTCCGAGAACTTGCTCGAATCTTCTTCTCATTTTCGTTCGAGGAGGAGAGTCGAGCAGGTTCTCAAAAAAATCTCGTTTTGTATATATTTTTTAATATATTTACACTTGACAGTATTGCGGATTCCTTTACCGTTTTAGTGATGCGTGCTACTTTGAGATTTTAATAATAAATAATAATAATAATAATATTCATAAATGTATACATAGTTGCATTTACCAACCTAGGGCTACATACCACCACCACACGCAATGCAGCTAAAATAATGGAAAAAATGGCGTATTACAGCCGGCACTTGTGTCAAGAGAGTAATTTTCCGCCGTTCTATAAATATTGATAAAATCTGTACCTGACACTGGAGCTCAAACTTTGTCATTTTTTTCTTTTCAAATAACGGACTTGTTTCAATTTTTAATGTTATTGCTTAAATAGCACACTGATGTCTATTTTTTCTGTCCATATTCAGTATGCCGCACTTAAGGCACTAGTTTTACTGCGGTAATTCGTACGGTTTTCTGAAAAAACGTTTGACTGACACGAAAGTATGCTTTCCAACTTGGGGTATTTTTTTTAATATTAGCCCCCCCCCCCCCCCCCCCCCCCCCCCCCCCCCCCCCCCCCCCCCCCCCTCCCCCCCCCCCCCCCCCCCCGCGCGCAAAAAAAAAAAAAAAAAAAAAAAAAAAAAAAAAAATAAAAAATAAAAAAGTCAAGCATGTACAAATAATAGGGTGTGATTCTGTACCAAAAATCAGCTACACAAAATACCGCTGCTTTGAAAAAAAAAAAAATTAAAATATGGCGACACCCAAACCTAAAATAAAGAGGTTTGGCCCCATTAGCCTTGAGGGCCACATCAGTACAAGAGGCACCCATTCAAAATTCACAATTTCTCTATAGGCCCTTCACATTCCTCACAATCTTTTACATCACAATCTTCAGGTTTCATTATAACTTCGTATTTTGATGACTATATTCTCGTCTTCCGTGTCATTACGCGTGGAAAATCAAATTCTTCGTTTTCTTCTCATTTCCAAGTTCATGAACAAAATTCTTCGGATTTCACTCAAATTCGCAAGTTCGAGGACCCTATTATCCATATTCTGTAACAATTTATAGTCTTGAAAAAAATCTCAAATTGGAAAACATTAAAACCCAAATACTTGGTAGTTGGGTTTTAATAGCACCACACTGAAAAAGGAGAATGACGCTCCGAAATTGTATGTGCTTCTGGATATGTTTATTCTCCAATCTGTGGTTTTTTCTTCAAGTTCCAAATGTCGATACTGATCTTTTATCAACAATTTCTAACCTTGAAGAACAAACTCGCTCAACATATCATTACAAATTATAAATTCTGGGACCCAAGTCTCTTGATTTCAAGAGAACTGCAGATTTCAACAACTTATAATTTCCCTTACCAAAATATCCGAGTCTCAACAAAACAGGTGAAATCCTGAAGGTTTCACAACACTGGTCAGACAACAATCCAAGTTTACATTAAAGGTACTATTCGCCCTGTTCCACTACCACTGCGAAGTTCAAAAAGCCAACTTTCCATGTTTTCCTTACAATTCATGAGTTTTTTTTCAAATCAAGCATTTAGTCTCATTGCAAACTTCAAGTTGGAAAGACTAAGTCTCTTGATTTCATCATAATTGAGACGTCTGAGGTTTCATCCCAATTTTTCATAAATTTGTAAATCCACTATTTGGTCTCATTGCAACCTTCAAGTTGGAAAGACTAAGTCTCTTCATTTCATTATAACCGAGATGCTTAAGAAAAACGTTTTAGGTTTCATCACAATTTTTCTAAGTTACAATACAACTCTGCAGTTTTGAGACCAAATCTGGATCTAGTTTTCATCTCAGTTTTCATCTCAATTTTGAAGCTCGGAAACCAATCTCCTTAAGCTTAAACACAATTTGAAGACTGAAGTATACCTTCCTGCTAGTCAGAACGTCTTTCCAGGAAACAATATTGATTACTGCAATGAAACTAGTGCCTCTAGTACATCATACTGAATATATTCAGGAAAAATCGAATCCCAAGTGTTATGAACCTAAAACATTAAACATTTATACAAGTCCATTATTTGAATGACAAGGCTCTAGTTCCAGTGTCAGTTAGATATGTCAATATTTATTGAACGGTGGAGAATTGCCCACTCATGGCACAAGTGTGGGCTGTAATACGCCTTTTTTGTGTGTGTGGTTTTTTGTCTGCGTGTGTGTGTGTTGGCAGATGCAGCTACCTATCCATTTATTATTATTATTATTATTATTATTATTATTATTATTATTATTATTATTAATATTATTATTATTATTATTACTATATAAAATCTCAGAATCGCATGAGTCACAAAAATAGTGAAGACTAGAAATTCTTGGAAACCAGATTCACTGGGGTTCATTCCATTTCTGAAGTTCGAAGACCAAATAACGGAGGTTTCTTTACTCTAAGAACCAAGAATGCCATAAAAAAATATATAGGAAGAAATTCCCTGACAGTACAAGAAACCAGTTTACCATTTGCCTTTTCTAGAAATCTTCATGCAACCTTAAATGCGTGTGCCCATACTTTTGTTCAATTTTTTTTTCTCTCTCCTTTTAATCTATCTTCCGAGCTTACGTCCTCTTCTTTACAGTACATTGCTGGAATTATTTCACTCAATGTCAACGCTTTATTGTTCATGGAGATTCAGTTTTTCTTCGCACAAGTAGGCTTCAGGACATAAACATAAACCTTATAAAAACTTTTCCCAAACTGCCCAACTTAAAATATTCTATAAATAAAAGTCTGAATCTGTCTAAAAATATACAGAAGTTTTCGTCTACCAAAGCAGGGGAAACTTCTTCAAGAACGGCTGAAGAGGCCTACTGGTTAGGAGGACGAGGCCCTTGTATACTATTAGATAAACTTCACGGGACGAGATTATGGACTTACACAAATTCTCCCGTAAAGAAATATCGCTTCCAGAAATACTTCTGAGAAGCAGCTCAACGAACAAGGGGTCCTGGCGTGCAGTCTGTGTTCACAATAGAACCGGCATTTGCAAACCTACAGAACCGTTTTCGAAAATTTCTCGAAAAAATATCAATTTCATTTATATATCAACTTCCAACATCATTAACATGAAGTTCATACTTTCAAAAAAAGACATTTTTTAGACCTACACTTTGCTGTGATATACAATCATCCAAAAACTCGAAAACCATTCTGTCCACTGCGATTTCAGAACACACATCTCACCCTCTACATTATGACTTCAGAACACATTTACATAGCGGTGGGCTTAACCCCAAATATTTCAAGAATATCTACTTGCCCAGGTTAAAATATCAAACATGGGGCCTTTTCATGAAATACAAATTGAAATTATGCATTCCAAAGACAACTTCACTGCTGAAGACGTAAAAAATATAAAATCCTCTTATTTTCCTTTTATAAAAAATATGCGCCGAAGTTTCTTTGGCGCAATCGAGTTTTCTGTATAACGCATAAAGCTGTATAAAACCATCAACTATGACCGGCAGCTCTCCAGCTGCTCACCAGATGAGGGACCGTCCCAAGGCTCCGGAAAGCGCTGCCAGATGCACGATCCATGGCTAACTTTAACCTTAAACACAATAAAAACTACTGGGGCTAAAGGATTACAATTTGATATGTTTGATGATTGGAGGGTGGATGATCAAAATACCAATTTGAAACCCACTAGCCTCAGTAGTTTTATAGATCTGAGGGTGGACGGAGGGACAGACAAAGCTGGCACAATTTTTTTTTTCTACAGAAAACTAAAACGGACAATGAAATTTCAAGTGACCAATCAAAGATACACATCGACCTCCTCAAGCCAGTCATAAAGAACTTGCATTCTCCTCACGGAAAGGAGTTTCTTCAGGTAGAACAAAATGCAGCCACTATCGACGCACAACTCCTTCGAGGTACTCGGTAACAAACAACAGACACTACTTTTCCTCAGAATCTTTTTTACATTAACCGTATATCTCGTAATTAGCAATTCAACAGGATCGCTTCTTTACCATGCACATTCATTTTCCGTGCCCATTGTTCCATATGAATTGTTGCAATTCAATCCATCTTCCTTATAATTTTTGAGTTTCGTAAAAAAAAATCTTCCTTTAAATATCAAGTTGTAATTAGGCAAGTGCTGTTAAAAAGGATGGCAGAATTAAGCGAGTTGATTTTATATATTGTTTTTTTCTATTTTCCTTACAATTCGCTTCTCAGGCTCAGCGATGTTTTTGAGTAACTAACTGGCCAATATTCATATTGGGAATTTTCAAAAATTATAAATGCTGAAGGAATCTTTTATTAGAACAGGATATCAGGTCCAGGTCACTGACGACGATCCCTGCTTGACCTGGAACTGATATCCTCTTCTAATAAAAGATTCCTTCAGCATTTACAATTTTTGAAAATTCCCAATATGAATATTGGCCAGTTACTCAGAAACATCACTGAGCCTGAGAACCGAATTGTAAGGAAAATAGAAAAAACAATATATAAAATCAACTCGCTTAATTCTGCCATCCTTTTTAACAGCATTATTATTATTATTATTATTATTATTATTATTATTATTTACTAGGACCAAACAGTCATTCTTCTTGAGTGAAAGTGGCAAATGGATTAAGACAAGTTCAAAGAAGGTGGACATCTCACGTGAAAAGAGACCAAAAGTTACGGATGGTAATTCTAGGGTAGAAAGAAACGAGCTGTGCCATGCTAGACAGACTGTATGCATTATTCAAACTTGTCTCACCGTCCCCCTTATCATGGGACCAATAAGGTCCTACTGTGTAGCCCACACTGAAGTTCAATTTTCAACACAAGCCTATTACTGTAGGTATGTTTAAATAATAATAATAATTATCATAAATAATAATATAATAATTGTAATTATAGTAGTAGTAGTCCGGTGGATCTTGTTTACCCCTTCAAACCTGTTAGTCCGCCCCGTGTGGGGGTGAGGTAGGTAGGGGATCGGGAGGGTAGGGGAGACAGCAGCGCGCATTAATATAATAATGTGGGGATGTCACATTCCCAATCTATTTAATCGATAAAGAGAAATTCCTTTTCTTACAATGAACGCCTTTCTTGCAACACCAAGTAAACCGAAAACTATTAAACGACTGAGTGAAAGTGGCAAATGGATTAAGACAAGTTCAAGAAGGTGGACTCTCACGTGAAAGAGACCAAAAGTTACGGAATGGTAATTCTAGTAGAAAGAAACGAGCTGTGCCATGCTAGAACAGACTGTATGCATTATTCAAACTTGTCTACCATCCCCCCTTTATCATGGGACCAATAAGGTCCTACTGTGTAGCCCACACTGAAGTTCAATTTTCAACACAAGCCTATTACTGTAGGTATGTTTAAATAATAATAATAATTCATATAAATAATAATAATAATTGTAATTATAGTAGTAGTAGTCCGGTGGATCTTGTTACCCCTTCAAACCTGTTAGTCCGCCCCGTGTGTAAGGTAGGTAGGTGGGGATCGGGAGGGTAGGGGAGACAGCAGCGCGCATTAATATAATAATAGTGGGGATGTCACATTCCCAATCTATTTAAATCGATAAAGAGAAATTCCTTTCTTACAATGAACGCCTTTCCTTGCAACACCAAGTAAACGAAACTATTAAACGACTGACTGCAGGCCCCCCCCCCCCCCCCCGCCCCCTCGGCCCCCGCCACTCAGTGAATAATAGAGTGAGAGAGAAACCCGGTAAAAATATGCGAAGAGGAAGGAAGCTTTGCCCCGAACAATACGAGGAATATGAAACACAGAGTGAAATAAAAACACAATGACAAACTCACCTAAAAAGCACAGTGAAGTGAAGTGAACACAACCTTTCGAATGTGATGCTACAATCAATGCTGCTATTAAGCGAATGTCCTCTTGCATTTATTTCTTCACATTTAATTATTTTCTGTTTATGAACATATTTATAATTACTGTTCAAAGTTCTCAAGCAATATTTTCCATATTCAACAGTATTTTAATTCTCTCTCTCTCTCTCTCTCTCTCTCAATCTCTCTCTCTCTCTCTCTCTCTCTCTCTCTCTCTCTCTCTCTACTTATATTTCAGTAGTCACGTATATATTTAAAACAATAGAAAAAACCAAATATAAGGGGGAAAAAAAATATGTAACACGCCCTAGGGAAAATCACCAAAAATATCTAAAACCCACTTAAAAATATTTAAAAACGCGTAGTAAATAACAATAACTACAAATCACAATAACATATATGTATATATATATATATATATATATATATCTATATATATATATATATATAGGTTTTTTTTTTGCCACGAAGGAAAAAATGAAAAAGCGAGTTAGCCGAGTACTTTCGGTCCTATTCGGACCCTTTACTGAGGCATACTGATTTTACTAAGAACACCATAGTCAAAAGAAGGCTTTATATACAAACTGACACTACCAGATTAGCCATAAGGGCTAATCTGGTAGTGTCAGTGTGTATATTAAGCCTTCTTTTGACTATGGTGTTCTTTGTAAAATCAGTATGCCTCAGTAAAGGGTCCGATAGGACCGAAAGTACTCGGCTAACTTGCTTTTTCATTTTTTTCCTTCGTGGCAAAAAAAAAAACTATTTATACATAGCATCACGTTTTATATACTCGTGATCAAGTTATTCATAAATATATATATATATATATATATATATATATATATATATATATATAGATATATATATTATATAGAGAGAGAGAGAGAGAGAGAGAGAGAGAGAGAGAGAGAGAGAGAGAGAGAGAGGAAATGTCATACGTGATACCTTACCCCACTAGAAATATATATATATATAAAAAAAACAAAATATCACCAATAAATCTAAAACCCACAAGTTAATATCTAAAACGCCCTAGAAATTACAAAATATCTTAACGCTCAAGAAAATATCACCATAAAAATATCTTGAACCCCACTAAAATATATATATATATATATATATATATATATATAGTATATATATATATATATATATATATATATATATATATAATAAATAAATATAAATCGAAATATATCAGAATACATACTCTACTATCTAAACATCACTACAAATTACAAAAGACACCATAGGTAATATAACTAATATCTGAAATCCACTAGAAAATAATAAACACCATGGGAAATATCACCAATAATATGTAAAACCCACTAGAAAATATTTTAAAAAACTAAAAAAAAAACCCTTATGAAAACACCAATATCTTAGACCTACTAGAAAATATCTAAAACACCCTAGGAAAACCCACTAGAAAATTTTAAAACAATAGGAAACACCACTAAAAATATGTGAAACCCACTGGAAAATACCTTAAAACACTCTAGGAAATACCGCTAAAAATATCTGAAACCGACTACAAAATATCTAAAGCACTCTAGGAAATACCACTAAAAACGTCTAAAGCCAACTAGAAAATCTTTAGACACCCTAGGAAATACCAATAAAAATATCTAAAACACCCTACTACGAACTACCACTAAAAATATCTAAAACCCACAAGAAAGTATCTAAAACTCCTAACGAAATATCAACAAAAATATCTATAACCTGATACAAAAAATACCCTAGGGAAATATCAACAAAAATATCTAAAGCAAATACAAATATCACAAGCAAACCGGAAAAAAGCTGAAACACTGCCAAATAAACCTAAATAAACCTAAAAACCAACCGGACACATCAACGGATGAAACGCGTCGGGTCCCAAGGAAATTCACTCGGTGTCCCCAAATAAAGATGGGAAAACTTAACAGCCCTTCCTCGTCATTTTCCACAGTCATTTGCTCTCAAAGGGTCATTAGCGACCCGTAAAACATAGATCATTAACATTCCTTCGTTCCTCAGTCTTTCAATTGGTGTACACGAGTTCTCTCATGATTTTTGAGAGAGAGAGAGAGAGAGAGAGAGAGAGAGAGAGAGAGAGAGAGAGAGAGAGAGAGAGAGAGATGTCTCCTCGCTAACTACTCTTGCTACAGAGGTTTTGATTTGTCTGTACTTATACAAAGGGATGTTGTAATAGGTGTTTATAACTATATACAAAATTAGATCATTCCTCATCACACACACACACAGAGAGAGAGAGAGAGGAGAGAGAGAGAGAGAGAGAGAGAGTTGATACCCATGTAAATTATACAAACGTGACCGCGGAAGAATATTGTATTTCGGGAAATATCTTCACCTCTGTTTTCCCATTCTTAATTTTACCTATATGAGAGAGAGAGAGAGAGAGAGAGAGAGAGAGAAGAGAGAGAGAGAGAGAGAGAAGAATAATTATATGTATATATACATATATATCTGTATATTTATATTATATATTATATTTACAAATATATATATATACACACACATATATATATATATATATATATATATATATATATATATATATATATATTTATGTGTGTGTGTGTATATATATGTGTATGTATATATATATATATATATATATATATATATATATATATATATATATAATGACTATTCAAGTAACTAAGCAGGAAGGCCTACCGAAATCTACAGCTGACGTCTCAGGACCATCAGCAGCCACTTGACTTACCTGCAAAGGGAAAAAAAACTAAAATTAGTTTTACACAGAAAAAAAGATGCATAAACACAAAGGACAAATAAAACATCTCATATCATCCACTATTATGTGCAGTTGTTTGCACGTAGGTACTTGCACATGCATGCATGAGGGTTATCAATATGCGATCAACAACCTATGAGTAGATAGAGAGAGATCGATTAGTAGTGTCATTTCAACAACGGATAACCTACGTCGAATTCAGCTGACGACACAGTTATGACGTTATGCGTCACGGGTTCACTTATAAAGGAAGAGGTACGTTTTATGTGCATGTGAAGAATAAATAAAATATATATGCACATCATATATATATACATATATAAATATGTATATATGTACTAAATGCACTGAAGAAGATGAAGAATGGGAAGGCAACCGGACCAGACATGATCCCGGTGGAGGCATGGAAAGCATTAGGAGATGAAGGAGTGGATATACTGTACGATCTTATGATAAAGATCCTTGAACAGGAAAAGATACCAAATGAGTGGCGTGGGAGTATATTGATCCCAATTTTTAAAGGGAAAGGCGATGTCCAAGAGTGTGGTAATTATAGGGGCATTAAAATTGATGTCCCCACACTTTGAAGATACTGGAAAGGATGATAGATGCTAGACTGAGAGAAGAAGTACAAATAGGTAAAGAGCAGATGGATTTATGAAGGGAAGGGGAACAACAGATGGTATATTTTGTCTGAGGCAAATAATGGAAAGAATTCGGGGAAAGACAAAGGGACCTACATATGGTATTCATTGACCTTGAAAAGGCTTATGACAGAGTCCCGAGACAAGAGGTATGGAGGAGCCTGAGGGAGAAGATGGTGCCAGAGAAGTATGTGCGATTGATACAAGAGATGTACCGGAATGTATTTACCAGAGTGAGGAGCAGTGTTGGGGAAACAGAAGGTTTTGAGGTGAGAGTAGGATTACACCAGGGGTCGGCTCTGAGCCCATTTATCTTTAACATAGTGATGGATGTTATAATAGAGGAAGTAAGGGCGACAGTACCATGGAACATATTGTATGCGGATGATATTGTTCTGTGTGCAGAGAGCAGGGAAGATCTGGAAGTGAAATTGGAAAGATGGAGACAAGTACTGGAGGACAGAGGAATGAGAATAAGTAGATCCGAAGACAGAATATATGTGTACCACCACTGAGGGGATGATAGAGAAAGTATTCAGCTTGGTGGAGAGCAAATAAGGAGAGTTGATAAGTTTAAGTATTTGGGGATCTTTTGTTAACGCTGGAGGAAGTATGGAAGAAGAAGTAAAACATCGGGTACAGGCAGGCTGGAACAACTGGAGAGCGGCCTCGGGAGTTCTTTGTGACAAAAGAGTGCCGCTTAGGTTAAAAGGAAAAATTTCACAAGACGGTGGTAAGAACAGCAATGCTGTTATGGTACGGAAACAGCAAGCATGAGAAAAGCAGAGCAGAAGAAGATGGATGTGGCAGAAAGAAATGAGAATGCTTAGGTGGATGTCTGGGGTAACAAGAGTGGATAGGATCAGAAATGACTACATAAGGGGGTCAACTAAGGTGGTGGAAGTATCAAAGAAAGTGCAGGAGGGGAGGCTGAGATGGTATGGACACCTGTTGAGGAGAGATGAGGACCACGCTGGGAGACATACTATGGGAGTGGAGGTGCAAGGAAGAAGAAAGCAGAGGGAGACCAAGAAAGAGATGGAAGGACTGTGTGAGAGGAGATTTACATGAGAAGGGAATTGATGAGGCAGAAGTGGCAAGATAGAAATAGATGGAAACGGCTCATCCGAAACGGCGACCCCAATATAAAAATGGGAAAAAGCTGGGAAGAAGAAGAAGAAGAAGAAGAAGATAAATATGTATATTATCTATATATATATATATTGTATTATTGTATAAATACAGCATTATACAGAGACCACCTAAAGCATTATACCGAGACCACCTAAAGATAGGTATATTTTCTGTGACGTTGATAAAGCGATGTTCAAAACTCTCTTTTTTTCCACAAAAACCGACTCACCTGAGAGGGAATAACCTCATAACTCTAGGGCTGAGAACTAGAAGGGCCAATGTCATAAAACCATGTTTTCAGAAAAACGCAATTTAATATTGCTTGCTTCCATTTATTAAAATTCAGGTAAGTACAGCAAACGAAAGTTTTTTTTTGGGGGGGTGATTGCTCAACTTATAACATTGGCCATTATAGCACTGAAACAGAGATGAATTTTTAGTTTAGTGACGGTCTTCACTACAATCGGCCATTTTTTGACATTGGCCCTTTTAGTTCTCAGCCCTAGAACTGATATATGGAGGATGAACCCCTGAGCAATGAAACATCTGCTACATCTGCCTCTTCATAGTACAGATTAGAATAGATGAGATAATAATACAATATAGAATTTAGGCCAAAGGCCAACCACTAGGACCTATGAGGTCTTTCATCGCTAAAACGGAAATGGACAGTAAAATGGTCTGAAAGGTGTGCCAGGAGGAAAATCTCAAAGTAGTTACACTATGGATCAACTGTTATGTGAGGGTGGAAATACAAACGGATGAATATAAACGGAGGCACAGTAAAAGAAATAAACGAAGCACTACCACCCTACAGAGGCTTCTTCATACACCTAAGCGAGAGTTTACACCTAAATAAGGACGCAAAGTTGCCAGTTCCATAGGCCTCAGAATGAATAATTAATAATAATAAAAAAAAACGTCCTCCCCATTTCGGAATAATGGAGAGAGTATCATTCGGTATCCGACTGAGATTGGCCCTGTGGCGGCTCTAATTGCTTCCACTTTAATGCAGTCAATCGGCCTAATGAGAAGCTTATACGAGGGCTTATAAAAAAAAGGGGGGGTAGGGGGTGGGGAGATATGTTAGTGACCATAACGACGATCAGGAACAAGCCCAGTTACAGATATGAGGTGGAGGGGGGGGGGGAGGAGGATCGAATAGTGTAGGACACGAGAACACCCTGGGGGGGCTTGGAAACTCTCCAGGAAATCTCTCCGGTCTCCACTCCCATTTGAGGTGAATTTTATTTTATTTTCTTTTTATTGGACTCTTCTTTTGTATGGTAATAGGGCCTCGGTTCAATCTTCTTCACGCTGAGAAGAATAAAAGGGAAATTAAAACTTTGGGAGGTAACAAGCTTGAAATCAAGAGCTATACTCCTTGACTTTATGACTTTATATCCTGTTTGACGTAGATTTCCTTTCTTCCTCTTACTAAGCCTCTCTTCTCTCTCTTCCTAAGCCTCTCAAACCACTTTTTTTTTTCTCCCAAAGGCTCTCTTCTTTCTCTTCCTAAACCTCCATTCTTTCTCTTCCTAACTTCTCAAACCTCTCTTATCTTTCTTCCTAAAGCTCTCAAAGATATCTTCTTTCTCTTCCTAAATCTCTCTTCTTTTTCTTCCTAAACCTCTATGCTTTCTCTATCTAAACCTCTCTTCTTTCTCTTTCTAAGCCTCTCAAACCTCTCTTTCTCTTCCTAAAGTTTTTACTTTCTCTTCCTAAACCTCTCAAAACTCTCTTCTTTCTCTTCCTAAAGATATCTTCTTTCTCTTCCTAAATCTCTATTCTTTCTCTTCCTAAATCTCTATTCTTTCTCTTCCTAAATCTCTATTCTTTCTCTTCCTAAACCTCTATTCTTTCTCTTTCTAAACTTCTCAAACCTCTCTTTCTCTTCCTAAAGTTTTTACTTTCTCTTCCTAAACCTCTCAAAACTCTCTTCTTTCTCTTCCTAAACCTCTCTTCTTCTTCTTCCTAGATCTCTCTTCTTTCTCTTCTTAAAACCTCCCTTCTCTCTCTTCCTACATCTTTATCATTTCTCCTCCTAAATCTCTATTATTCCTCTTCCAAAACTTCTCTATTTCTTCTTCATAAACCTCTCTTCTTTCTCTCCCTAAACCTCTCATCTTAACGCCTGTCTAGTACTAGATAACAGACTCTGCTTGCCCCTCTCATCTGCTTGAGAAAAAAGGAAACCAAGCAAACAAGCACCCACAATCGAAAGCGCCTCCAAACACGTGACCCGGCCCGACACCTACGACGCTAGTGACTCATTAATAAGAGAACAATCACAACAACAACGGCGGCGGCAGCAGCAGCGTCCATCACAAAAGACCGTGTGCCGTTCCGACGGAACGGTTATTCACCGGACCATCATCCCCGCGAATGAATTGCTCTTTTCCGTTCAACTGTGTCGTCAAATCCGGGATTTTTTTTCGTTAAATATATATCTCAACCCTCTCCTTAAGTAGATGGAGCGAATTCACTAAGTGACAGTCGTAACCTGACCGTACTTCGATACCTTTATCTATCTTTTATCTATTTTTCAAATCGTTTCCGCGACAAACACACCAGACTGGTGGACGATAGAGCGTTTGATACTGGTATTCCTTAAAGGTGCTGTACCTTCGTTCTCGCACAAAACGTACCTGAGAGAGAGAGAGAGAGAGAGAGAGAGAGAGAGAGAGAGAGAGAGAGAGAGACATTATGATTTAATTAAAACATACAATATGTATGTACTCGTGTGTGTGGGTGTGGGTGTATCACACACACACATATATATATTATCAATACACATGCATGTATGTGCGTGCGTGTGTATGTTCTAAAAACTTCAAACTTAGACTTGAAATGCCATCTAATCTTGGTTATAAGTTATGCCACAAACTTCGTCGTATATTGCGTCATCTCAATTTTCCTTATCATTATTTTCTCTTCTCCGTTAATACTGGACAATCGCTGGCCATTTTATTTTCCGATATTAACGTAGAAGAGAGGAGAAATAATGAAAACCGAGAAGACTCGATATACAATTAACTTCCATGGTGCAGCCATCCTTTTTTTTATCTTTTCAGGGCATGTTCAAGAGAGGGTCTCATTCCTTCTTATATAATAATAATAATCATATGGAGAACCCTTCCTTTTAGGACAGCGTTTCAAAGACAACTGCTCTTTCAAATGCATCCAGCTTGTATGGAGTCTAATCTAGTCTTTTTATTATATATATTTGTCTCTGTACCTGCAGACGAGATAACTATGAGAATAGAGAAGACTCTTTACAAGCTAAATGCCGTTGAAACAGCAAATTATTATTATTATTATTATTATTATTATTATTATTATTATTATTATTATTATTATTATTATTATTATTATTATTATTATTATTATTAACGGAGAAACAAATCCACAATTATGTAAACGTACATATTAAATTTAACACTGTAAGGTTGTAAATTTAAATATATGTACATTTACATAACTGTAGATTGTTTCTCCATTTGAAGACTCGTGCTACTATGAGAATTATTATTATTAATTATTATTATTATTATTATTATTATTATTATTATTATTAGCAGCCAAGGTAGTGTGGCTAGTGTTCAAAATATGTACGCACAGAGTTAAACAGTTAAAAATGATAAGGACTGATGAGGGATACGGAGTGGTATCTCTCCTTATCATTTTTTAACTCTGCACATAAATATTTCAACACCACTGTGGCTTTTAACTCTCGATATCATAGCCTCGTTACAAGGGTTCCTTGGTTTACTTATTATTATTATTATTATTTAATCTTCTGTAT
The DNA here is from genome assembly GCF_015104395.2 of Macrobrachium nipponense. NCBI lineage: Eukaryota > Metazoa > Arthropoda > Malacostraca > Decapoda > Palaemonidae > Macrobrachium > Macrobrachium nipponense. Next base: position 65,757,513 of record NC_061089.1, read on the forward strand.
TTCTTACAATTAATCCTACGTGTTATTCCTAATATTCCAACAAGAATCTGTAAGATTAATCCCTCGTCCGCGATGCGTAAAACGCAAGAATTAATATTCAGTGTCACCCTCGCCACGGCGCTGCGCCTCCTCTCCAGACAAATAGCTCTCAGCAAAACTACCTTTCGTTATTGTTCCTATTCAAAATGAGCAAACATTCATATGGCATACTCCTAGGATGTTATTAATATACATACATACATACATACATACATACATATATATATATATATATATATATATACACACACACATACATACATACATACATACATTATATATATATATATATATATATATATATATATATATATATATATATATATATTACACACCACACACACATGTATGTATGTATAATCAGAAAACATTAATCAATGACAATATATATGCATATTCCTAAGATGTTAGTTATTAATATATATATATATATATATATATATATATATAATAATATTAACATTATATATATACATATATATACATACATACACGCGCGCGTATGTATATATATATAATCAGAAAACTTGAATCAATGGCAAAAATGGGAAAATAAAAATAAAATACATAAACAGTATCAAATACAGACAGGAATGTAGCAATATAAAAATAAAGAAAACTCAAGACAAAGGTACGAATTGCCTCATTAATCCTGAGCGAATCAGAATTAACAACACTGCAAGGAAGCCAGTTAAAAAAGCTTTCCAGTGGAAAGCACACACTATTCCCCGCTAAAACTGAATACAGCGTCAGTGACACTATTTCTGTAGCGCCATATAATTCTCAATCAACAATATTAGCTACACAATTGGCAACCCTCAACAAAGTCACAAGACAAAGCCGAGTTATTTCGCGTGGCCTATAAGGATACACACTTTGGCTGTTGTTTGTTGTTGTTTTTGATTAAGCTGACCTTGTGTCAGCAAGGGCTCTTGCTCACAGAGCAGCCCGTAATCTTTAGCTGGTGTTACAGGTTTACAGAGGAGGGAACATCATTTCGTACATGCACTATTTCCTCATTCACTCGCTGATGACGGAGTCAGTGACACGCTTCATTGCAACGCCAGTTAATTCACAAAGCATCCAGCAGACCTTTCCTAGGTACTGACCCCCAAAGGATTGAACCCGGTATGTATCTACCTTTTTGGCGCGTTTAATACAAGCCGGTCGGGGATGTTCATCAAAACATAAACAAAAGACTCTAAGTATAAAAAAGGTAATGACCCCCAAAGAAACCCATTAATCCTAGATAAAAAAAAAAAAATCTGTTTTCCTCTGAACGGATCTCAAGTTTTCCTTCAATCTGGGGTCCTTTTCCCCAGACTGTGTCCATTCTAACTTTTATATGTTAATGAAAAGTTTTCAACAGCCACCTGAAGTTAAGAATTGAGTGTTAGTGTTTCTTAAAAGGACGACAGCAGACAATAACAGCCATTCTCCGTCCATCGGGTGCTCTCAAAGGTTCTTGAAATGTTGAACATTATCCCCGTGTACGAACTATTAAAGCAAATGCTTCCTGACAATGAGTAAGCACAAAGAAAACAATGAAGTCCTCGTGATGCCCCTTTTGGATCTAACTAGTTACACCGAAGGCAACCCTGACAATGGACTTGGATCCAGACTTGTTCAGAGCAACTTGATTGCTTCCTTGACTTGGTAAACCAAAGGCTTCCCATAAATAAACTTGCAACTTGAATGTCGGAGGCTGCGTTTTCCCCTCATTAGTTTTGTTAGGCGACCAGAGGCGGAGAATTGGCGGCATTGATTTTGGATAGCCTATACAAGTTGCATTCTACTCGAATAACTGCTGTTTTCTGTCTTTACTAATAACATACGCATTCTAGAAATTTGGAGAGCCTCTACAAGTTGCATTCTAGTTTCATTTCTTCTGCTTTCTTTCTTTACCACTAAAATGCACATGCTCGAATCTAAAACACTGCCAAATGTGTACGTAGATGACGCATTCTTCGCTCAGAACACATCAGAAATAACATTTTCAAGATCAAAGCTGACTGAGTGACACTTTACATAGACACACTCTTCTAGAAACTTGACAATGTTAGTACAGTGGGGCGAAATTTGATTGCTAATGACGTCTTCATCTTTGAACTGGCGTCAACGAGCCTAAATAAATATAATTCTGTATACATCTGTCTCCATCAGCTTTAGTCTTACATTTATACGAGATATTCTTAAGCATGTTAATGACTGTTACTTTCCTTTCCAACATCCTGTCCTTGCAAACATATAAACCAACTGGCAAGATAAAACGAAGCATTTGTATTCTTATCAAGTAATTATTAAGATTTCAACGTGAATATTCATACTTTGGGCCATGTGCGTGATGTTAAGAGCAGTGCGTGTGTGTCAGAGAGAGAGAGAGAGAGAGAGAGAGAGAGAGAGAGAGAGAGAGAGAGAGAGAGAATATGGATCAGCTTCTATAGAGCAGGGAAACACAAGCGTTGGGTGTTGTAGAGGAGGAGGAGGGGGAGGAGGAGGAGTGGTAGGAGGAGAAATAAGGGGATGTAATCTGGCCATGCTCCAAGGGGCCAACCCTGAAAGTGCCAGCACTCGCCATAAGCCACCACCCATACCTAACACCCTCAATGCCCTCCATACCAACCTCCTCCTCTTCCTCAAGCTCCTCTCTCCCTTCCTCCTCCCCCTCCTCCTCCTCCCTCCCCATCACGAACACAGAACACATTCTCTGGTCCCCCTCTAGGCTCGGCAGGGGCACGCAGCAAGGGCACGGGGGCGCAGATGGTTAGAAGGAATGCACCAAGCCGACCTCTGACTCAGAATCCATCTCGACAATGACAAGTTATGAACTCGAAACCGGTCCTCGCCTCCCCCAAGAGGAGCAACTGGCTACGTGTTGTCTACGGTTTGTGCATGCCACATTTCACTACTACTACTACCACTACCACTACCACCACCACCACCACCACTACTACCACTACTTACTACTACTACTACACTAAGAAAACCGTAATACATAAAATATCTATTTATCTATTTATCAATCTATTTATCTTTCTAAGAATTAAGCTACAAATGTTCAATATCCAATTCGCTCTACCTCGGAAATAATACATTTTCATAAAATGTTAAACCGAAGAAGAATTTTTTAGTGGTGGCTTGATTCTTGTATATGAATCAAGGTAATGTGATAAAATTTAATATATATATATATATATATATATATATTATATATATGTATATATATATATAAAAAGAAGGATCCACAGTAATATCCTTGTTTATCCAGATGAAATACATTTATGGAAATATTTACAAAAATAAAAAGCTTTCGTCCATCCTCCATAGGAAAGCTTTAATTTTTATTAAATATTTCCATAAATATATTTCATCTGGATAAACAAGGATATTACTGTGGATCCTTCTATTGATTTCTTAGAAGCACGGTACGGTGTTTTTTATATTGCTATATATATATATATATATATATATATATATATATATATATATGAATATATATATATATATATATATATATATATATATATGTAATTTTTTTTTCTTTTTTTCTTTTTTTCGGTCAAGTTTCGAATATTAAATATATATCCATTTTTTCCCTTAAGCCTATCAGAAGGCGACTCCCACAAAACTTGATTGAGAAATAATATTCCATCAGAAATATAGTCAATATGAAAAAGGTCTTATTGCGGGGGGCTTGAGGAACTCTGGCAAGTAACCCAAGATGAAGGGGGAGGGGAAATGGGTGCGGGAGGGAGATGGAAGGGGAAGGGGGAGAGAGGGGTAAGGAGGGAGATAAGAATGGAAAGCGATTGTATCGATCTCATGTTGCTGCCAAGCGGTGGACACATGAGAGATTGTGTGGGCGATTGTGATGGTTCAAGCAAGAATCACTCTCGTCGTAATAATAATAATAATAATAATAATAATAATAATAATAATAATAATTTCCCAGTATAAATTATGACGAGTCTACATGAAGTAAAGATATATGTATCTGGCAACAAAAACGCACAAGAGTAAAGCATTCTACTACTACTACTACTACTACTACTACTACTACTAATAATAATAATAATAATAATAATAATAACAATAATCATCAATCTTACTGTTATTTACAATAAACCGGGTATTTAAAAAAGAAAAAAAACAATGTCTCGATATTATACAAATAATAAAGAACCATTATTCACCAGGGCAAAGCATGACATTCCGCTTCAAACCGGATTCATTCAAAATTTAAAATAAAATAAAAAAAAATCCAGGCTCAATCTTTTTGGTTCTGACGTGGTATTAGCGGCATTCGTGTTTTACGTATATACTGCCAAACAAATCTCGGCCGACATCGCCAGTTGCCTTTGCCTGCTCGTGGAAGCACTGCAGCGGAGAGAGAGAGAGAGAGAGAGAGAGAGAGAGAGAGAGAGAGAGAGAGAGAGAGAGAGAGACTCGAGTTCCCTGTAACCCTTTGCTATGCTGATATTTGTCATCCTCTGATGCACTGTATTCGCAGCGCTACAAAAAGACCTTAGCAATATTCTTCCACTGGCCGTCAACTTCCGCCAAAGCTCGCCTGCTCCCACGGAACAAAAGAGTCAGGCTTTCAAAAATGTCTAATAGCATAGCGTTAAAAAAAATGAAATTGCCATACTCGCAAAATAATTAATAGTCTTGTTTCCAAACGCGTAGTACAGCCAAAATGTTTCTTTCAAGTCTTATCCACCTGAAAAAAAAAGGCGAACAGCTTAAATAAAGAGGAACACAGCAACCAAAATGAAACAAAAACGTTTGAAAATTATTAGAATTCTGAACTGAGTACGCGAAAGGCGATTCTCATTAGCTCTATCGCCTCTGTTGTAAGCTTTTTCTACGCCAATCTCCTACTATCATTTAACTTTAAAAAAAAAAAACAACACCACTATCCCGTGTTTTCTATTACAAAGTTGTCGTTAAAAGCCTTTTTACACGGGTTATCCTACCTTGAATTTGCAAAGGTTTTGGAGGAAGAGGGTGGGGTGGGGGGGAAGGTACCTATATCTATCAAAAGGACTTTACTTGTAACCTTAATGAGAAGTTGGACGATGTTTTTTTTTCCAGGAATGTGCACCACTCTCATAAATTAAACTTCATGTGATAAAACGCCCTCTTTTACTAAATGACCTTTCGTGATAAACTTACATATTACTGACATACATAACGATATACATACATACACACACACACACAAACATTATATCTATATATATATATATATATTATATATATATATATATATATATATATGTATATATATATATATACTATACTATGTATTCTATATCCTATATATATTGGGGATATATTCAATTCTTTTTACCTTCATTTTACTCTTTTCTTTTCATGCTTAATTGGATGCCTCATTTTGGGATATTCCCTTTTGGAGCAGGACTTTTCTATCTCGGGTAAATAAGGTTAATCCTAAACGTGCAAATAAGAGTACTCGTATTTGGAAAGCGTGGCAATTGCAATCTTTAATTCAATGTCCACAATATTAGTTTGCAATTCAGCTAATTTATTACAATGACATTTACAATTCTATATTCCCAATGTTCGGTTAAATATGGTTACACGGGAGGTTACACAGGAGTTAATAGGTGGTAGAAAGATAATTATGAGAATCCTTAGTACTGATATTCAATCCATTTTCATTGGAATCCATCCTTCCAACAGCAAAGATCCTACTGTATGATCCGACTGATATAGGTTTGCATACACTAAAAAAATATCAAAATTTCATAGCTTGCATTAAGACAACATTCTCTCTCTCTCTCTCTCTCTCTCTCTCTCTCTCTCTCTCTCTCTCTCTCTCTCTCTCTCTCTCTCTCTCTCTCTGAAAATAGTTTTCACACGAGTCGAAACAATGCAACTTCCTCATCTTTTGTTTAACCATTGAGAAGCAGCCTTCCAATTTTTGAAATATTTATATATACTTCGAACTAATTTGAAAATATGTTAACAAAGCCAATTATGAAAAAAATAAGAAACATGAAGCAAATCCAAAATCACGTGTTGATGTGTATATGCGTTGGCAAAAGGCAAACTGAGTAAATAATGGTATATATAATACACAAAATTTCACGAATTGCACTTGCATGTATATCATTTTATGTAAGTAAACAGGTTGCTTAATCAATGCCAATTCAAGACCACCTCAGCCCACTAACCAACGAGTAAGAGAAGCCCAATCAAACTTATTCTTCAGTTAAAAGACCTAAGACTGAATACAGACAAATCAGTCTTCTCCACTCTTCAGCCTGAGACAACTCAAAGCCGAAACATAAGCTTCCCTCAGATAATCAATTAAAGCCGATGTAGGTCATCCTTCAGCTAAAGGACCCAAAACCGACCACAGCCTAACCAGCCACCCTTCACCTAAAAAGACAACGACTGAGCAAAGCCTAACTAGAATCATCCCTTCAGCAAGAACACTAATGATATAATTGAGGAAAAAGTAACGACTATTCAACAGTGAAAAAGGGTCACCTTTGTGTACAAAAACACAAGACAGCAGCTCAAGGTCAAATCAGTCATCCATTTCCCACACTACCTTCGACTGATCATAGCAAAGAAAAACCATCCTTTTACCCCATTCCTGTCAACTGGTCAAAGCCACAGCAGTCATCCTTTTGCCCAATTACTCTCAATTGATCAGAGCCAAAGCAGCGTCATCTTTTTGCCCCATTACTGTCAACTGATCAGAGCCAAAGCATTATCATCATCCTCTTGCCCCATTACTCTCAACTGATCAGAGACAAAGCAGTGTCACCCTTTCGCCCCATTACTGTTAACTGATCAAAGCCAAAGTAGAGTTGTCCTTTTGCCCCATTACTTTCAACTGATTAAAGCGAAAGCCAAATCCTCCCTTCCTTACAAGAACCACAAGTAATCAAACGACATAGAAGGCATCCCTCAAACACAATACCAACAAAAATGGCCACAGTCAAGAGATAACTCAACCCTCAACTAAAAGACCTAAAATTATCAACGTTTAAGTTATTGCATCGACATAGTAACATATTACTGACCACAACAGAATCTAAGTTTTTTTTTTAATAGCTATCAGACAAGTTGATCAAAGTCTTATCCAAATCATCGTTTAGCTAAAGACTTGGTGATCGAAGTCTAATCCTGCAGCTAATCATCGCCCACCCTTTAACTTAAAGACCAACTGATGATGGTCGAATTTGAGTCATTATTTAAATGACCTACCTACTAGTCAAAGTTACTTACAAGTTGAATACGCTTTCCTTTGGCAAAAGAATACTAATCCAAGCCATCGTTCAACTAAAAAATCACATCACCCTTAGTTAACATGTCCTATTATTCAATGTCCAAACTGAGGTGACTTTCGGCTGAGAGAAGTCTTGACCAAGTCGAATATAATTATCCATTAGATAAATAACCTCCCTCCTTCGGCTAAAAAGACTTCCTGTGTACAACACAGACGACTGACTCTTCATGTAAATGACAAAATTAATTTGACAGCTAAAAACTTACTGTACAACAAAAACAAATCACTCCTCATTCAGCTACATGGCATTGAATTGGAATCAAGGGGACCCTACAAAGTCGAATGAAAGTCATCTTTCAGGTAAGAGGATTGCTTATTAAAGTCGAATACACATAATCCTTCAACTAAGCAACTGCTAATTAAAGTCGAATACACATAATCCTTCAGCTAAGCAACTGCTAATTAAAGTCGAATACATATAATCCTTCAGCTAAGAAACTGCTAATTAAAGTTGAATACACATAATCCTTCAGCTAAGCAACTACTAACCACATCTAATTCAGAGTCATTGTTCAACTACTAACCAAGTCACCCTTCAACTAAAAGGCACAGAATCCGAGTCTTATCACATCCTCATCCTAAAAATGAAGACGATTATAGTGTTATAAACCATTAAACACCATATACTTATTGCTCGCCGTCTATGAGAGTTAGGGAGTCAGGAATTTACTCATGAGATGACCAACGTAGGTCCATATTTATTAATGGCTATTACCTGGGCACTTAATAGGATTAATAAAGGGCTCTTCGTACCTGGAGGGAATGCAACATCTTGCCATACTATAAACAACAACAACAAAAGCAAGGTGACTGCTGTACGTTAGTGGACCATTAACAACATTCGCAGCGTCATCTCTGACTACATCACTAAGCATCGCACGGAAAGGAAGAAGAATGAGAAATGTCAAAAGGAAAAGACGCACAAACGATAAGCGAGAGAGGAAGAAGAGAGGATGGGGCGGTTCCAGGATGGGAATGTGGGAAAGGAATTCCCAAGAAAGGAACGTGGGAAAGCAAGAGGTTTGACGAGAGGGTTATGTGGGGAAAAGGGGAGACTCCGGGGACTGGAATGTGGGGAGAAGGGAAGTTCAAAGAGTGGAAGTTTCATGACGATGGATGCCTTCGGCGAGGTCAGATAGGGACAGTTATGAGAGGGTGCTTCTGGCAGCGAAATCTCTTTTATCTACTTTGATGGAATAAAGAACATAATCGCATGGTAGAACGTTCATGCAAGCAGTGGACGAGCGAAAACAAAAAATGGGGTGTTGTGGGGGGGGGGGGGGGGGGGGGCATACACAGAAAACGGGATAGAATTAACTCGAACAATTTTGAAGGATAAAAGTCAGGAATTCCAGAGGCTCACCTTAGAGATTACAGTCGCACAATACTGCAAAGTGAAGATTAGCGATCTCGAAAGTAAATATAAGAAGAAATAAAATTAAAAACTACTTATGACTCAAATATGACCAATAATGAAATCCAATTAGCAAACAGACCAAGCAACGCCATTCGATAATCAAATGAAAGAGCAGCCTTCTTTCATATAAAATATTCTCCGCAGGTTTCTCCCGCATACATAAAATAAAAATGACCAAGCAACATAGGTGTCTGACAGCCATTGCGTATCATTTACTAGTTTACTTCAATTCCCTCACTTCCAGATGGTAATTGAATTTTTTTCCAATCGAACATTACATAAGGCTTTGCTTCAGACCAAACTCGTCAGTTTTAAATACATATTGCTGGAAAACAATAATATTTCTCGAAGATGAAATTCAGCAACCAAAGATTCAAATTTTGCAAAACCATTCCACTATACATAATATATTATATATATATATATATATATATATATATATATATGAGAGAGAGAGAGAGATATAGAGAGAGAGAGAGAGAGAGAGGAGAGAGAGAGAGAGAGAGAGAGCGAGAGAGAGAGAAAATAATCCTGAAAAAAGTGACACGATACAAAATATTCCCTGTTGATAACACTACTAAATGACAACACCCAAAAAATCTAATTAATATTAGTACTATTATGTAAAACGGACAGAAATTGAGACAGAACAAGACTAAAATGCCATCAATTTGCAGTGCAGACTTTCTGATAACCAGAATGCAAACCGAGAAAAATTAAAATGAGATCAAATTTATCACAATACAGCTAAATGTGCACATACATACATAGGAAGACTCTCATCTTACTGACTCAGAGGAGAGAGAGAGAGAGAGAGAGAGAGAGAGAGAGAGAGAGAGAGAGAGAGAGAGAGAATCCTTGACATTCTTCGTCAAGTCAATATCTGTTGAAGGCCGGAGTTTTCTCCAAAGCAAAGGCAGACCTTCGCAAGATTGAGCAAAATCTTCATCGTCGGACGAGCATCGGATAATTTAGCAACGTGCAAATAAGAGGAAGAATCATAGTCAAATCTCTAACACGACTCCTACGTCTTTCATACCGTGCCAGTCAATTTGTCGCTTCGTATTCAGAAGTTAAAATACGATTGCATTTACTACCTTTAATATAAGACATCGAGTGCTAAAAAAATAAAAGTAAATTTTTTTTTTTTTAAATAAGGTTTTACGTGAGCTCCACTGCGATTATCCGAATATTCTAATGATTAAGAATTTACAACCCCAAAAATAGAGACGAAAAGAAGCTTCAAAAACAATGACAACTGGTTTCACCCTCTTCATGGGAGCAACCAATTCCTCCCTCCCTTACGGCGGTGGCTACATCTGCAAATACAGGACGAACTGCGAACCTACATAATAATGAAATTAACTTGCAATGCAAAATCGCCAACATAGAACCAGGTAGAAACTAACTGAATCTCTCGGCAATACCAACCAACCCTGAACACTGCAAAAATACATGTCAAATTCACAAAACCACAGATCAGAGTCGCTAAAGCATAAACAATCGTATTCGCTAAAGCATAAAAGATGAAATTTGCTAAAGCACAGATCACAGTCGCTAAAAGCATAAAAGATCAAATATGCTAAAGAACAAAATATCCGATTCAATCATGAAAAGATCAAATTCGCTAAATCATGAACGATCAAATTGGCTAGAAAATAAAAGATAAAATCCGCTGAAGCATAAAGGACCAAATCCGCTAAACGTATGAAAGACCGAATCCGCTAAAGCATAATAATCAAATCGCTAAAGCACAAAAGACCAAAGAAAAAATTCGTTAACGTAAGAAAGACTAAATTCGCCACATAATACATATAAAATCAAATTCGCATAAGCTTAAAATTTTAAATTCGCCAAAGCATAGATCAAATTCCAAAATGAACTAGATAAAAAATTCTCTAAAGAATAAAAGATCAAATTCGCTCAAGAAGAAAAGAGGAAACTCCGCGAAGAACACAAAATCAAATTTCCTATACAAAAGCTCAAACATCAACTTCGCTAAAGAATAAAAGATCAACACTCAAATTCGCTAAAACAAAATTAAATCAAACATCAAATTCGCTAAAGGATACAAAAAAAAAAAAATCCAATTAGCTAAAGAACAAGGGTCCAAACATCCAATTCGCTAAAAGAACGAGATGAGACATCAAATTCACTCAAGAACAACTGATCAAACATCAAATTCAATAAAGAACAAAAGACCAAAATACTACATTCGCTAAAGAACAAAAGCTCAAACCTTTAAATTCGCTAAAGAATAAAACATTAAATTCGCCTGAGAGACATTCCAGCCAGAGAGGCCCTTCGTTGTCTTCTCCTGCAGGTAGGCAACACACCAAGATTGATCGATCTGATGTCGAAAACCAACCGGCGGCGTCGCAATCACGCGGACCACAACCGAAACATCCCCCCCCCCCCCCCCCCCCCCCCGCAAAAAAAACGTGACAATCCCGA
>NC_061089.1:65771249-65831249 GCF_015104395.2 Macrobrachium nipponense
TGCTGAACCTGATAAAATCACCTCTCATTAGCATTTGAGAGAGAGAGAGAGAGAGAGAGAGAGAGAGAGAGAGAGAGAGAGAGAGAGAGAGAGAGAGAAGAGAGAGAGAGAGTTTAATTTCCCAAGCTAAAACAAAATACCATTCCATACCTTGGAAGGCAGCCTCGTCAAGGCACTGAACCTTCTCTTGTTACTTCATTAAGAAAAGATTTTCCGTATTGGTAAATCATCGCTTCGGAAAATTCATTCCCTAACCCTGGCCTTTTACCTTATGCTCTGTGATGTACATTGCTGTGTGTGTGTGTGTGTGTGTGTGTTTTCTATATTTACCTGTTAGTTGATTTACCTTCACTTGTGTGCTATTCTTTGCTGTTTTTTTCTTTCGTTCTTTTTACATGTCAATATTGATACCAATGAACGTTTGTTATTCGAGTGAGTGACATATGGATTCTTCCACAGTAAGCAGTGTTGTACCTGAATTACAATAATCAAAGAAAATAAAAAAAATTAATATATGAGTACATAAATGTCTGAGACATGCTGTATAAAATTCTATCTATTAAATTGCATAAAAACAATTACCGTTTTACACCATAATCTCGAAACAAAAAATATAAGGACATCGAAAATATCTACCTATAGTCTAACAGCTCTTTACGTATCATGGCTAGAATTAATAATAATAATAATAATAATAATAATAATAATAATAATAATAATAATAATAATAATAATAATAATAATAATAATAACAATGGAGAAACAAATCCATAGTTATATGTACATAAATTTAAATTTTTCAAACGTAAAGGATAGCTTTCGGGAATCTGTTCGGATTTTTTTTTAAATTTAAAATAACAATAATAATAATAATAATAAAACAATTTTAAAACTACTGCTCTTAGCTTGCGGTAGTTCCTACCATCACGAGGGCACATGAAGACGATAGCGGTATTTGACGAAATGCTCATCTAGAATAATTAGTACATAACAAGACAATGAATTTTACTGAATGGGTCTTGTTCTCCTATTAATAATTAGGAGAATGGCAATTCTCCGAGCTGTGTAAAACGTTAGGGAGCTAAGACTCTTAAACACAATAATAATAATAATAATAATAAATGAAATAAGGAGGATATGGGATATGCCAGTGGAAATCGTACCCATAATCATAGGAGCACTAAGCACGATTCCAAGATCCCTGAAAAGGAATCTAGAAAAACTAGACGCTGAAGTAGCTCCAGGACTCATTCAGAAGAGTGTGATCCTAGAAACGGCGCACATAGTAAGAAAAGTGGTGGACTCCTAAGGAGCAGGATGCAACCCGGAACCCCACACTATAAATACCACCCAGTCGAATTGGAGGACTGTGATAGAGCAATCATAATAATAATAATAATAATAATAATAATTTGTGTTATATACACAATCTTACAGTTGAACAACTTACAAAACACTGCTCTGAACTCGTGATAGTTCCTGTTATTACGAGAAAACGACAAGATTTATCGTGAACTAATAAACAGTATGTCGTCAACTATTCATCTACGACAGAGTACTTAAGAAGAAAATAAATTTCACTTAATAATGGGTCTTTCACTCCCATTAATAATAATGACAATAGAAATGTACTGAGCAATGAAAAAAGTCAGATACGAGAGATTCTTATCACTTTATCTGGGTCAATTATTCAGTGTCTATGAAATCACTTTCTTTCACCTATAAAAGTTTTCCATTCTTATTCCTCTGCCTTTGTTGGGCAGACTACTGGCCGTGTGTGTTTTCAGTTTTCTTTCGACATTTATAATTTGTTTGTTTGTTTACATGGTTCGACATTTATAATTTGTTTGTTTGTTTGTTTATAAGGTGTTTTTACGTTGCATGCAACCAGTGGTTATTCAGCAATGGGACCACGTCGAGAGTGAACTAAACTTCTATCACCAGAAATACACATCTCAATGGAATGCCCGAGAATCGAATTCGCAGCCACGGAGGTGGTGCGCCAACACCATACCGACCACGCCGCCGAGGCATTTATAAGGCATTGGTTGAGGATATCTTAGTTTCACCAGACCACTGAGCTGATGAACAGCTCTCTCCTAGGGTTGGCCCGAAGGATGAGATATTTTGACGTGGCTAGGAACCAATTGGTTACTTAGCAACGGGACCTACAGCTTATTGTGGGATCCGGACCACAACGAGAAATAAATTTCTCTCACCAGAAATAAGGCCTTGGAAGGTACGCATTTGATACACCCATTCCCACACCATTTGACAAAATAGAAAAAAAAACTCTCTCTCTCTCTCTCTCTCCTCCTACAGATAAGTGAGCACTCGATGTCTCCTCGGATGGACTAACAAGTATTTGAGACATCCTAATCCTTGTAACTCCTTCTCTCTCTCTCTCTCTCTCTCTCTCTCTCTCTCTCTCTCTCTCTCTGAAATTAGGTGTTCTCAACATTAAAACGCCCGATTTCGCTAGTAAAATCACAATATTTGCACTTGTAAGTCTACTACGTGAAAAGACCTCCAAGAAGCAATTGCTATTCTTGTTCCGATTCTTCGGCCATTTTGGGAAACCTGAAAACGACCGACAGATCTTTCTCTACAAAAATCAATATCAAATCTCGGTCTCTCGAGGAAAGGGGGGGGGGGGGGGGGGGGGGGGGGGGGGGGGGGGAAGAGTAAAATCGAGGAAAAAAATAAATAAATAAATAAAGTGATGATTAAAAATACACATCAGGTAACGTTAATGTCTCTGGGAAATATATACTGTTGCCAAAACGAAATCATTTTTTTTCTATAGATAACGAATCATTACACACACTGAAAAATAAACAGCGCAGTCTCTTCAAATAAACCCTGTACTACAAACTAAATGCAACGCTGTCATTCTTATCATAAAAACTGAATGACTAATTTCTCAGCGATAACAATGTAGAGACGATCCTGTCTTCCTTGAAAATCCAACACGAATGGTAGTGGTCCATCCGGAAAAGCACAAAATGAACATTCTCTGTCCGTCTTTCTGTCTAGAAAACAATTACATAATAAATACACAAATAAACGAAATAAATCAACAGTGAATCACCGCTCCCCTGGGTCTGGCGAACGTGGCGAGGAATAACTCTTTGCCTTCTTCCCCCTACAAAAGAATATCCAATTAAATACTTCGTCCCCAAACTTCCGTCCTCTTCCCCTCTCGCTTCCTTCTCTTTACCACTTCCTCGACACAAGTCGTGGCTGTTCTTTAAGCACCTCCTTCAAGGGCAACGTCGCTCACTCTCAAACTAGATTCCTTTCCTTTCCGAATAATGAATATATATATATATATATTATATATATATATATATATATATATATATATATATATATATATATATTATATATATCTATATTTGTGTGTGAGTGTGCGCGTTTCATTAGCAACATATTTAGCAAGTTAAATCCCGTAAACCTTATCTCCCATCATTAATAAGTGATGATGCCATCATTGAAGATACGGATAATAATTGCTCATTAACATAATATATATATATATATATATATATATATATATATATATTATATATATATTATAATATATATATATATATATATATATTATATATATATATGAGAGGAGAGAGAGAAGGAGAGAGAGAAGGAGAGAGATGAGAGAGAGAGAGAGAGCTTAAAAGAGGGGGGTGGAGGGGGGTTGGCTTTCCTCTTTAATGGTGAAATATCCATCAGGCTACCGCTGGTCTTCGTGGCTGTCGTCGACTCCACCCATCATCCCCAACACCGACCCATACCGAGACCTCCCCCCCCCCCCCCACACACCAAACGCCCATGATCCCCACGCCCACAGCTGCTGCTCTTAGTACCTTTTAACCAGCTTTCCCTTCACACAACTGCCGGAAGGGACTGTCCCGTCGAATCCATTGTAAAAACAACGTAGGAAGAAATTATAAATCGACATGTTGCGGTCACTGTTTACACTCTTAATATATATATATATATATATATATATATATATATTATATATATATATATATATATATATATATATATATAATTAACTGTTCCACCTAGCTACCAGAAACCTAATTCGCAGTTGGTTGATTATCATCATCAACAAAGCGATACCAGCAGAGTGCACGTGAAGGTACTACGTGAATTTCCACTACTCACATCTCCAGTGATTTTTCATCACCAGATTTCCAGTTTCCCTTATTTTAATTCTAATCCAACCAGGTCTACGTCCTCCTACTCTTCCAGTGCCCATAGGAGCACAGTTAACTTCCAACTCTTCTGTTGCCCACAGAAGCACAACTAACACTTCTAAACCTCCTGGTGCCCACAGAGGCACAGTTAATACTGTACTTCCAACTCTTCTGGTGCCCACAAAAGCACAGTTAACACTTACAACTCTTCTGGTGCCCACAACTAACACTTCTAACTCTCTTGGTGCCCACAGAAGCAGTTAACACTTCCAACTCTTCTGGTGCCCACAGAGGCACAGTTAACACTTCCAACTCTTCTGGTGCCCACAAGAGCACAGTTAACACTATCATACAATGCTACCCTTGAGTGGTGAGGGCATGTCCATGCCATCTCCATCTCCCCTACATTATCATCACTTGTATTATTATCTTTATCACCCTAACCTAGTAAATTATTTATAATTTCTTGTATTAGTTGGATAATAAAATTTTTATGCCAGAAATAAATTACATTAAGCATAAGGGCCTAAACCTGGAACTCTTAGAAACAAGTAAAATATGAGCCAAAGTTTCTCCGCCACAATCAAGTTTTCTGTACAGCACATAATGCTGTGAGAAACTCTCACCCCCCAACAGCTCATGAAACTCTCAGCCGCAGTCCAAGAAACTCTCATTTCGAGTGGTTGCCTGCCTTGTTGGCACCTATAATTTAAAAACTACTGAGGCTAGAAGGCAGAACTTTGGTATGTTTGATGATTGGATGGTGAATGATCAACATACCAATTTGCAGCATTTCAGCCTCAGTAGTTTTTTTAAAGATCTGAGGGCGGGCAGACAAATAGCCATCTCTCGTCAGTTTCTTTCTTTTACAGAAAACTAAAATGGCGTGCGTGACACCGATCATTGGTCTTGCAAATATGTCTGACAACGCAACTGCCAAAGCCATCGATGCATAGCACATCAAATAAATAAGATATCAAGTTCACGTCAAAGAAAAAACCAAACACAGAGAGAGAGAGAGAGAGAGAGAGAGAGAGAGAGAGAGAGAGAGAGAGAGAGAGAGAGAGAGCACTCTAAGGCCATAGCACTCGACGGAAGCTTTGCCTAATCTTCTAGAGAGCGCCCAGTAGGGGTCTAAGTGCGAGTTGCTGTTACGGTAATGACCCACCAACCCTTACCAATTTACGATTACACCCCTCCCCCCCCCCCCCCCCCCCCCACCCCCCCCCCCCCCCCCCCCCCCCCTCCCCCCCCCCCCCCCCCCACCCCCAACCCCAAACCCCTTAAACCCTTACCCTTAAATAGGGGAAAAGTGAGTTGGACAAAGGAAATACGAGAGCGCAAAACCAAGGCTAGAAAATGGGCGATCAACAATGGCGAATGGTCAATACAAGGCACAATCCCTGAAGAAGTTCCAAATTAATCTTACTTTCTACCAGCCGCATCTATGCAAGAGCGTCATATACAAATCGTTTATCATGCGCAGAACCGGTGAGACACAAACGCATGCGACGTGCTACAGACATATATGCACAAAATACAAAAGAACGGAAACCATTCTGTTGTACAGATGCATACTTATTAACACTTACACATTGCCCAATCTAACTAAACATTAACTAAGTTCATGATGCCTTTGTGGCAACACAATTATAACAGATTCAAGATATACTAGTTCAAGCACAGTTACACAAATATAAAAAAACGTACGACACAGCTAATATTCGTAGATTTATATGTACAATCTTCATTTTACTTCTTCTGTACACACAAACATTTTTTTCACATAGAGAATAATAATGAGATTCGGGATTATTATGTGTTGATCTATTCACATACATTTTCGCACACTATCCAAAGCAAAGGATCAATTCAAAACGTACGTAAGTCAAGAAAGATTAAGGCCTCTCTCTCTCTCTCTCTCTCTCTCTCTCTCTCTCTCAACAATTTTATCTTATCTATTTATGAGGCGGAAATTAAATGGCAATAATCCTTTAGGAAAGAAGGGCACTTCTAGACTCTTATCATCTTTGCCCCAGAGAGAGAGAGAGAGAGAGAGAGAGAGAGAGAGAGAGAGAGAGAGAGAGAGAGAGAGAGAGAATCACTTCCCACAGTTTTTGTAGAAATTACTTATAATTTAATTTTTTACTCGCCGGAATATTTACTTTAACAAATAAATATATGTGCATATCAATATATAATTATATGTATATATAGTTATACTATATACATATATAATAAATATAATTATATATTCATATACACATATTACACATTTATATATACAATTATAACTATGTATACACAATTGTGTGTGTATATATAATATATATATATATATATATATATATATATATATATATATATATATATATATATATATATATATATATATATATATATATATATATATATAGATTAGATATATATATATATATAATATATATATATATATATATATAGATATATAATTATATATATATATATATATATATATATATATTAGATATCTAATATATATATATATATATATATATATATATGTGTGTGTGCGAAGCAATTAATTTGGAAGAATAAGAGATCTGCAGGGAAAACCCGTCCAACGTTCCACTGACGTTTCAAATGAGCAGCCCCATTATTAACTCGATCAAAATATCATTCCCGTTTTCATACGGAGCAATGAACATCCGTCACCTGACACTGTTCAGCTTCAGCACTTGCTCTTCTTCTTCCCCTCAGCCCACATGAAACTGGATACGAGTCGCACCGAGCGAGGCAGCAAACGACGCCAAGGAGAAAGGGTCCCATTATTTTCTGCCAAAAACAAACCGCAGCCAACGAAGTCATCTCATTAGTCACAACTTCTGAAGAGTTCTAACTCGCGTGGCGGCTTTGAATGTAGGAGCAACTTCTCCAGTGCTATGCATTATTCATTCATCCCCTTCTTACATTTGGCCATTCACTTCTCTGGAAGTTCCTCGCTGGACGGGTGGTTTTCGCGCTCGGCTGCCAATCCGGTGGTCCGAAGTTCGATTCCCGGCCAACGCGGAATCAGAGAAATTTATTTCTGGTGATAGAAATTCATTTCTCAATATAAAGTGGTTCGGATCCCACAATAAGCTGTAAGTCCCGTTGCTAGGTGACCAATTGGTTCCTAGCCACCCCCAATGCATAACTTTCCCTTCTCTGGAACAACTCGGCACAAAACTCATGACTGACTTACTGGTTTACATTACCCTAGCCTCATTCTAACTCACGCTGAACCTCTGTTCTTCGGAGGAGTTTTTCGCAAAACTGATGACTGGTGATTTATGAGTTTGCATTAACTTGGCGTCAACAGAAATAGGTAATCGGCTCCAAAAATGACTCGTCTACTAAATACACTGTTTGACAAAAACATTTCGCTGCATTTAAACATGAACCGTATACGCCCCTATATATACACCAACTCGTTATAATCATTAAACCAAGAAACACGTTAGCTATTTGAATCTATTTAGAAAAGATATTTGAACATTTCCCTTTTTCCTTGATGGAAATTGATGACAAAAGTGACTTTTTGGTTTGCATTACCTTGGCGTCAACATAAATTAACCAACGGCTGTAGAAATATCTGGCATAAAACAATGCCCACAAAAATATCTTAGTTGAATGTAAACTAGACCTTTATTTCATGTATGAACATAAAATCATGCAATAGGTAAAATAACTAAACCTATAAAAAAAAATACTAGAAAACTTCTTTTGACTTACTTAGGTAAATGTGTACACATTATCTGGACAATAGGAATATATGTACCCCGGCTCATTATAACAAAATCATGAAACAAGAAAACTGCGTAAACTAAAGAAATACTTGGAAACGTCCCTCTTGGTTTCATTTACGTGGATGTGTACAAATTATTTAGGCAACTGAAACATACATCTATATAACCACTCGTTATAATCTTAAAATCATGAAACACGTAAACTGTCGGAACAAATACAAAAATAAACGCCGAAAACCTTCCCTCCTGGTTTATTTACGTAGAAGTGTAAACATTTTCTATCATTCATATTTTGATACGTCGAGGTAATTATAGTTCCATGATTTCACGATTATAATATATATATATATATATATATATATATATATATATATAAACTAATAATAATCGTAAAATCATGAAACTATAATTACCTCAATGTATCAAAAAATGATTGATAGAAAACGTCCTTTTGGCTTAATTTTCGTGGCTGTCTACACATTATTTAGAAAACGGAACACCTAGAATATCTAGAAATGATAGTAACAATGACGACAGGACAGAGAAAGGTACAATTCAGTCGCGTTCATTAGGAGCAGTGTGGAAAAAGGCGAATGGAGAAGGATTAAAGGGCTCGATTCCTTGATGTCAGGAGTACAGACCTATAGATGGAGTCACAGAAAACAAGTGGAAATGTAAACTGCATAGTTCGTTTTGAGAGAGAGAGAGAGAGAGAGAGAGAGAGAGAGAGAGAGAAGAGAGAGAAGAGAGAGCAACTGACCTGAATTGTACAGATCTAGATGGAGTTATAGAAAACAAGTGAAAAACAAAAATACATAGTTTCGTTTTTGAGAGAGAGAGAGAGATTTTGAGAGAGAGAGAGATGAGAGAGAGATGAGACGAGATGAGAGAGAGAGAGAGAGAGAGAGAGAGAGCAACTGACCTGAATTGTACAGATGGAGTCATAGAAAACAAGTAGAAATTTAACTGCATAGTTCAGTTGTTTTGAGAGAGAGAGAAGAAGAGAGAGAGAGAGAGAGAGAGAGAGAGAGAGAGAGAGAGAGAGAGAAATGAATTGTACATTCCTAGATTGAGTCATAGGAACAAGTGGAAATGTAAACAGGAGTGCGCGTTTTGAGAGAGAGAGAGAGAGAGAGAGAGAGAGAGAGAGAGAGAGAGAGAGAGAGAGAGAGCTTGAATAGTACATGTTTAGAATGGGTCATGGAAAACAAGTAGAAACGTAAACCGGGGTTAATTTCTTTTTTCGGGGGGAGGGGAAGAGTTAGTTTGCATCAATTCAAAACCACAGATTTGAGCAACGCCATACCTGCGAGCCCATTGTCGACCAAACCCAAAAACGGAAAGCCCTTTGGGTCAATTCAAAAACCCAGATTTGTGCATGCTGAAAAACGGACAGGCCTTTGCATCAATTCAAAACCAACCCAAACCGGGACAGAGAAGTCCTTCGCCTGAATTCAAAACTATTCAATCGTGAAAAGCCGCAGTAGATGCATTGCCAATCATCGTCCCTCCTTTACAGCTCACGGGGGTTTCCTGTACTCCAACTCTCTCCTGAAGGGTCCACATGCCTTTGCAAGTCTCCGACTGCCGCCTTGTCCTCCCAGCGTGCGCTGATGACGACGGTGAATAGCCTTTACGCTTCGGCGACGCCTCTTACTTCATGGTTACCTCATGGCATAAGAGTTGAAGCAAGCCGCCGCTTTGATGTCTCGGGCTGATGGCGTTCACTGCCAGGAGTGTCTACCGCTCACCAAAATGACCGAGTTAAGATTCCTGATTCTTGCAGGGATGCTCGAATGGCTTCCTTTTAATTATGCTTACACATACACATATATTTATGCATGTGGATAAAAGATATGTAATTAAGTATATATGTAGATACAGCTACACACACACACACACACACACACACACACACACATATATATATATATATATATATATATATATATATATATATATAGATAGAGATATAGATATAGATATAGATATAGATATAGATATAGATATAGATATATATAGATATAGATATAGATATAGATATAGATATATATATATATAAGCAAATAATATCTTAATACCCACGTGATTTACAACGTATAACTTCAGTCTTCAGGTTAAGAATATAAAATATATAAAAGCTTTTCTTTAGCTCTGCCGAATACTATCGAAACTCCATTAATGCTAAGGTGTTCTATGCAATTAGATAATGCACCCCCACAATACAATTTCCATCTCTTTAACATCTTGATGACGTCAGCACAGCCACCCATCACGAAATCAGTGAATACGGGGCAAAATGTGTGCACATGGCTTCATATCGGCTTGCGGCTCCCTGATTGTGAAGCCGTACTACAAAGGCCAAGGAGACAAAAAGAAAAAAGGGTCCCTTTATATCCGATAAATGTATTGGAACATGTTTCCGTAACAACACACTATGGCTAAACAGGTAGATGTCGAGGCGAGATGGGTGGCGGACGCACGAAATTTACGGATACTGGGCAAGCACTACGATCCTGCGCCTTCAACGCTTTACAGAATGGAATGGTGAAATGATATGGTATGAAAAGACAAGCACGGCAATTTACACACACATGCCTTTCAGTCAACTATCAATTCAAATGGAGGATCAATTCTGATGAAAGGAAATCCATTCACCGAGAGATGTCTATCTAAAGAATATCATTCACTACAGGCAATGGATCATCAGATGACTTGTCAAACCTACTGATATGTGATTTTACAAAAGGTCATTGACTTTCAAACACCCTTTTAAACAGGCTATTAACAATCAGGGCTCTGCCGAAAGGTTTAACTCACAATAGCCAGTTTCTCCAAAAGGCCGACCAACAGATTGACAGACTAGAATAGAATACTATAGAATTTAGGCCCAAGGTAAAGCACAGGGACGTATGAGGCGATTCTGCGCTGAAACGGAAATTGACAGCAAAAAGGTTTGAAAAGTTTACAGGAAAACATCGCAGTTGCACTATCAATTGTTACGAGAGGGTGGAAAGTAAAATGGAAGATAATATGTACGAAGGTAGAAGGAGTCAGCTACGGGCAGAGAGGACGCTGCAAAGTACTTTCAGTAATGCCTACATTGCACCGCATGCGGGCACTGACAGCACCAGCCCCTACGGAGTTAAATGATTACTAATTCCACGTATTTTGAAAAAAGGTTATTCATTATCAGATGCTCTTCCATATGGCTGCTCATTACAGAGTTCTTGACCGACAATCAAAAGTAAATATAATTTGGGAGAATAAATTCTTCTTCTCATAAAATAGAAGAAACAAAAGTCAAAACCCACCCGGACTAATAGACTATCAAATCACTGGCATACAAAAACATAGTATGTGTTAATTTTGCTCTTTTCCAAAAGATGGTTTGTTTTCCTAGAGTTCTATATAGATTTACATACGTATAGTATATCTTATATATATACACATACATATATATAATGTATAGATGTTACATGTATATATACATATATATACGATATACATATAATGTATATATGCTTATAATACACATATATACATATACATATACATATGTATATTTATATGTATATACAATACATATATATATATATATATATATATATATATATATATATATATATAATTATACATTAAGCTCCAAATGTAGCCTAATTTTTGTAGCATATGAATCACGGTGACGTGATTAAATTCATTATATATATATATATATATATATATATATATATATATATATATATATGTGTGTGTGTGTGTGTGTGTGTGTGTGTGTGTGTATAAAAACACATATACGTATATATGTTTATAGTGTTTATTGTGGAAACTGGGTGCGCTTCGCCGTAGGGTTATCAAAATCTCATTAATGCCAGTGTCTCCCAAATTGCCGGCAAGGCTCTGTTCCATCATCAGAAGTGGCAGGATTCCCATTTAATCTTGGGGTTCTCAAGAAGGCCACTGCTTTGTTTAGTAGTGAACGACTGTTTTCCTCCTATAGTTTTACGGAATAATTTTATTTAGTGTTCATAAAAAAATTATTATATTATTATTATTTTATTATTATTATTATTATTATTATTATTATTATCATTTGCTCTTCTTGTATAATGGTTTAAACATTCTCCTTCACTGTTCATAAATAATTATTTATTATTATTATTATTATTATTATTATTATTATTATTATTATTATTATTCAAACATTTCCATAAAAAACAAATGCCATAAACCTGAAACACACACTTCCAGTGCGCAGAATACCCACAATGAAAAAGGAAAGAAAAAAATGAAAATAAACGAATCTAGTAAACACGCTGAAATCATTTCAAATCAACGCATCAAACTCAGCAATGAAAGAACAAAAGACGACAGCCTCCAAGACAGGGGGCGATATCCTTTCGCATCTCCAAGTCAATCTAGTGTAGACGAAAGTTATGCATCGTTGCCACGGCAGAAAAAATGACTACAACGTTTTATATCCTCCCGAATCTAAGCGGCGAAGATGGACGGGGGGGAAAAAAAAAGCCAACTTGAAGGACACTAGCTGCTTCCAGTCTTCCGCTAAAAAGGGCTGCCTTGATGCGTGGTGCCTCTCTGACCGAGCTCACTAGGACCGACAAGGAAAGGAATGTGGGCTCAATGCTTGTCACGATAAGACACTGAACGAAGAATGATTCTAAGTTAGAGGGAGAAAAACTAAGCTTTACAGAGGTTTCCTTATAATTGATAACATTCTAGACAATGAATTATTAAACCAAAATTTAGGATCATTAAGAAAAGAAGCTGTGTGAAGCTTCACAGAGGTTTCTCTACAATTGACAGCATTCTAGACAATGAGTTATTGGATAAAAACATTAGGGTTACTAAGAAAAGAAGCTGTTTAAAGAATGACAGAGGCTTCTCTTTAATTGATATTAACATTCAAGAATGAATTATTGGGGGAAAAAATTAGGGTTATTAAGAAAAGAAGCTGTGAGAAGCTTTACACAGATTTCTCTCTAATTGATAGCATTCTAGACAATGAATTATTGAAAAAAAAATTAGGGTCATGATAAAAAAAGCATAAGCTCTGCACGACGCTTTACAGAGATTTCTCTATAATTGACAACATTCTAGACATTAAGTTATTAAAAAAAAAATTATGGTTACTAAGAGGAGTAAACAAAAGATATGTATGAAGCTTGACAGAGGTTTTCTCTCAACTGATAACATTGTAGAAAATGAACAATCGCGTAAAATGTAAGCAATATTTAAAAGGCAGTGTATTATACATACATACATACATGCATGTATGCAACTCGTATCAGACTTCATTAAGACGAAATGGATTAGATTCCGAATTCTTTAATTTAGAAAGTATTAGCTTACGTAGACATACACTCTTCTATTTTTCAGGTACCTGAAGAAGGCTGTGTCTTCGAAAACTTGCACTTTGTAAATTAAAATATCTGGAATCTAAATAATTCCGTCTTAAAAATAATACGAATAATATGAATACATATACAGTGAAGTTGTGGGGCTATTTTGCAATTACATACATACATACATACATACATACATATACATACATACATACATACAACATATACATATAATAACATACATACATAACATACACACACACAGATATATATATATATATATATATCTATATATATAATAAAGGGTATATTGGCTACGTACTGTAGTCACATATGCCGTGACATTTTTTATATTCACAAACATTAAACCACAAGTTTCATTTAATATCCAATTTCCTATACCTCGAGAATTATTTACAGCCAATGGGAATAATAAGTTTTAAGTGCTTAGTCGCCAATGGGATTCGAACTGCCGCCTGGTTGGGAACCTACGATAATACAGTGACTAGTCACTGACCATCCAACCATCAAAAGAGGTATGCATAATAATATGTATACGTTATTATGTTTACGATTCCTAAGTTTTGCCTTTGTGGATTTTCACTGGTGGTGAACTTTATTTATCGATTTATTTACCCATTTTATAACAAACAGCACAATCCCTACTGTTGCAACAAAACACTATTCTCAAAGAATCAAACCGTCAACTCTTAATCCGCAGACTAAACAAGTCAATAAGCAATTAATAAAAACGTACTAATAATAATAATAATAATAATAATAATAATAATAATAATAATAATAATAATAAAATAACACCCAAAATCAAGAACAAAATAATAAAGAATGTATCACTCATTGATGTCGCAATACCATGGGACACCAGACTTGAAGAAAAAGAGGGAAAAATCTGGAAAAACTAGACGCTAAAGTAGCTCCAGGACTCATGCAGAAGAGTGTGATCCTAGAAACGGCGCACATAGTAAGAAGAGTGATGGACTCCTAAGGAGGCAGGATGCAACCCGGAACCCCACACTATAAATACCACCCAGTCGAATTGGAGGACTGTGATAAACTAAAAAATATACTAATAATAATAATAATGTGTCATAAAAATCCACAATTATATAGTAGAGTATATTACTATGCAAAACAAACAGACTTTCGAACACCTGAACGGTGTTAACACCTTCATCATTGTTTGCGTCAACACATGAGAAAAACTGATCAAGTATTCTAAAGTCTGTTTATTTTACATAGTAATATACTATATAATTGTGGATTTTTATGACAGGTCGTTCTTTACGAGACTGTGAATTTTCTTAGCAGAAATAATAATAATAATAAGTAATAATAATAATAATAATAATAATAATAATAATAATAATAATAATAATAATATTCGCTGCTTCGGTTCAAAATTATCAACCTCCTGTGTAAACGAAGTTGAATAACAATAATGCAAACAAAATGAATTTAAAAAAAAAGCAATAAAAAATAAAAGAAAGAAAAAGAAGAAAACTAAATTGAACAAAACTCCTCACGCCCCCCCCCCCCCCACACACACACACACACAAAATACTCCTTTAAATTTCAATTACCTTGACAAGCCCACGTAAAAACAAGCAGTCGGACGTTAAAATCCCCTTCTGTCGTGAAATTTATCTCCTCGAAATGAGGAAAAATAATAAAAATGAGAGAAAAAAAAGAAAATGGCTGTCGGGAACAAAGCCCTTTTTCATAGGACGGCAGGGTATAGTGGCAATCAAAATTCACTTGAGTCAATCTCTATTTGGCTGAATCCTGTTTACGTTACCTAAGAATAAAGCTGGCATTTTGGAGGGCCCATTACCAATGAGAGAGAGAGAGAGAGAGGAGAGAGAGAGAGAGAGAGAGAGAGAGAGAGAGAGAGCACAGCCTGCCTCATTTTTAATAACTTTCCTAATGACCAAGCATTACATTACAGATATCTTTTTTTTTTTCTTTTTTTTTTTTTACATACAAAACCCTTTCTGGCTGATGCATACACGAGTTTCTTTCTAAATTATACATGAAACTGATCATTTTCATACGAGGTGGAAATGAAGCCTTTCATCCAAATCGAATGGAATGTTTTTGATTTTTGAAGTTGAAATGAAATCAAAATTGAGAAAATAGATATAACCCTGAAAATGAGTCCTTTCAAAAAGTAAGTACAAGTCAAGGCCTTCATTTCCTTCCTAAAAGGAAACTATAATGAAATCCTTTGATATAACTTATAAACAAAATCTCTCCCCAAAGTTGCAACCCCTTTCAATCCTTTTACTGTACCTCCATTCATATCATCTCCCTTCCATCTTGCTATCCACCCTCTCAAAGTGCAACCGAGAGGTTTTCCTCCTGTTACACCTTTCAAACCTACCTACTACTCTCAATTTCCTTTTCAGTGATGAATGACCTCATATGTCGCAGTGCTTGGCTTTTGACCTAAACCTTCTGTACCATTCCATTCCAAATTGCTCTCTCACACCGAATAAAAAACATAGGCCTCACTGAACCTACAAGAAATCGAACTCCTTCACAAAACAAGGCAGCGAAACCCTCCCTGAAAATAAGGCAGCGAAATCCTCCCTGAAAACAAGGCGGCGAAATTCTCCCTGAAAACAAGGCACCGAAATCCTCTCTGAAAACATGGCAGCGAAACCCTCCCTGAAAACAAGGTGGCTTGTTTGTTTGTTTGTATGGTGCTTTTACGTTGCATGGAACCAGTGGTTATTCAGCCACGGGACCAACGGCTTTACGTGACTTCCAAACCACGTTCAGAGTGAACTTTTATCACCAGAAATACACATCTCTCACACCTCAATGGAATGGCCGAGAATCGAACCCGCGACCACCGAGGTAGGACGCTAATACCATACCAACCACACAATACAAGGCAGCAAAATCCTTCCTGAAGACCCGTAAGAAGGCAAAGGTCGAAAGTGCCTCCTAAGCATCCTGGAAAGCAACCGGTTCATCCGGCCTTTTCAAAACTCCAGCGTCCCTCCAACTTCCACGACGACCAGTCGGACGAGGGAAGAACACGAACGTTGGCTGGCTAGCTGGCTGGCTTGCTGGCTTGCTAGCTTGCTGGCTGGCTGGCTCGCTAGCTAGCTAGCTAGCTCGCCATCTTCCTCCGTCCGACCGTGACCTCTGACACCTCGCTTTGGGAGGCGTCGTCTTTCAGTTATAGCAGCATCCGAGCACGATACATCTGCTTTATGAACTATCCTGTGGCACTGCTCTCTCTCTCTCTCTCTCTCGATCGATTCGAGGGTTTTCGAGGCTCAAGAAAAACACTTTCTCATGCGACTTCCGTCCCCGATTTGTGTTGCGATGGTGTGTGTGTGTATGATGTATTAAATAATATATTTTATATTTTATAAATATAAAACATATATGGTATATATGTATAGATATATATATTATATAATCTATATATATAAAACATATATGCATATATATATATATATATATTAATAAGTATATATAAAAAAATTATATATACTATATATACACATATATATTATATATATCCCGGGGGAAGACTTTCTCAAGGTGTTGAGGTCTACTGCACGTTACAGATACAGGTGGCAGCGTTGTTTAATACTGTAAATAGTTACAGGTGGCGGCCGGCACTGTCTATTCCCGTAAATAGCTACAGGTGGCGACACTATTCCTGAAAATAGTTACAGGCTTCAGAACTATGGTTTTTTTTTTTTCTATGACCATTTTCTGTCAGGGGGCAAAACCCCAGATGGAAATAGTTGCACCAATGAAGCTCAGGCACACACACACACACACACACACACACACACACACACACACAGAGAGAGAGAGAGAGAGAGAGAGAGAGAGAGAGAGAGAGAGAGAGAGAGAGTTCAATTAGATAAATAGATTAATGCAATCCGTTCTTAACTGACAACCGTACCTCTTGGGATACAAGAGAAAGGCAGAGATTTCCATATCCTAGGAAAGAATGGGATGAAGCAGAAATTCAACTGATTCAACTCTCGGGTTCACAATACAGAGATCAGTGAACTAAAATATTCGCAACACAGTTAACAGTCATGTAGTATAATATGAGCCACAGCGAGGTTTTACAAGAATGAAAACATTGCTCTCCTAGTCATCTAAAAATTATGAAGAGTGTTGTGCCAGTCGGCCTGCTTATGTAGATTCAGGGTATGCCTAGAAAAAATAAAAATTGTATCCTAGATTCAGGGTATGCCTAGAAAAAATAAAAATTGTATCCTAGATTCAGTATATGCCTAGAAAAAATAAACATTGTATCCTAGATTCAGTATATCCCTAGAAAAAGTAATTGTATCCTAGATTCAGTATATGCCTAGAAAAAATGAAAATTGTATCATAGATTCTGTGTATGCCTGGAAAAAATAAAAACTGTATCCTAGATTCAGTGTATGCCTAGAAAAAATGAAAATTGTATCCTAAATTCAGTATATGCCAAGAAAAAGTAATTGTATCCTAATTCAGTGTATGCCCAGAAAAATTGAAAATTGTATCCTAGATTCAGTATATGCCTAAGAAAAAATTAAAACTATAAAAGAACAAAATCGATTTTAGTATCAGTAATGAGACGTAGGAAAGTAAGAGGATTGTTGCCTAATAATAACTAGAATAAGATACACAACATATGCTCTTCAAAAAATAGCTACCATGCATATCCAGGCATAAACGTCTTAATAATGACGCTAATATTGATTTTCTTCATCATCCTCACATCTATATTATTATTACTCGAAATTATAAACGAGGAACAGTCACCCAGTAACAAAAACGGGTAAAAAAATCTTCGGCGCAATAGTTTTCTGTACAGCCCATCACTGTAAGAAACGCTCAGCCACAGCCCATAACTCTCTCAGCCGGACCCCATGAAACTCAGCCATGGCCAGTGGTGGCCTGTGTTGTCACAGTATATAACTGTGGCAAACGCACGATCATGGCTAACTTGAATCTTTCTTTAAATAAAAGCTACTGAGGCTAGAGGGCTGCAATATGGCGTATTTGATGATTGGAGGGGGGATGATCAACATACCAATGTGCAGCCCTCTAGCATCGGTAGTTTTTCAGATCTGAGGGCCGACCAAAAAAAAAAAAAAAAAAAAAAAAAAAAAAAAAAAAAAAAAAAAAAAAAAAAAAAAAAAAAAAAAAAAAAAAGGACGAACAGACAATAACCACCTCAATAGTTTTCTTTTACGGAAAAATAAAATAAATAAATAAATAATAAATGACAAAAATATTCAACGTCCATTAACTCGCTCTACAATTCCACACGAAATCTCGAGTACGAAAAAAGTAAAAACCCAGCGACAAGAGACTTACAAATTAAATCAGAAAGACTGACCAACAACCAACCACACTTCCATACACGGAGCAAAATAAGCGAAGGAAAACTACGGTAATATGGTGCATTGCGCTTTATAGTATTTCAGCCTCTCCTAAAACGCCTCAGCGCTGCCACTGACGCTTCTTCACTGTTTAAGTCTAGGGAATGAAACATGGCTTTTGCCCAACTCTGGCTCTAGCAGCAGAAAAAAAAAAGTGGGGGGAGCATAGTTCTGATACAGAAGGGCAAACAACTTTGGAACAAAACAGCTAACAGTTTTGAAACACAAGAGCAAAGTTTTTAAACAACAATCAACACTTTTGAAACACAAGAGCAAAGTTTTTAAACAACAATCAACACTTTTGAAACAACGGTTGTCAATTTTGAAAAACAAAGGCAAACAGTTTTGAAACAACGGCAAAATATTTTGAAACACAAAGGCAACCAGTCTTTTAAACAGAGTCAACAGTTTTGGAACACAACGGCAAATTGTTTTGAAACATACTAAGGGCCAACATTTTGGAATGCAAGAACCAACAGTTTTGCAACAAAGCAAACATCGAAACACTACAGCCAAACAGTTTTGAAACAAAAGGGCATTTTGAAACAGCAAGATCAAACAGTTTTACAATCAAGGAGCAAACCGTTTTAAAAACTACTAAAGTAGCCAGTGTCGGAAGTAACATGAAGTTTTTAAATAACAAAGCACACAGCCTCGAAAATACAGAAACGCACAGTTATGAAGTAGGTACATATCAGGTCTCTCGCTATAATTCTGAATGAAAAACTAGCGCTAAATAGCACTAATATACAGAACTATATTCATATAATATATGTATATATATTATATTATAGATTATGGGAGAAAATCTCAATCAAAAGAAAAACAATAGTAAATCTAATGCACGCCATTCCAGCAAGACTAGTCTACCATTCAAAAAGACCATTTTCTTTGACTACACACGATGCAACCTTCAAATGGTCTAACTCAACCGTTACTAAACAAGTCAAGCTAAAACTTTTTATTGAGACATCTGAATTGATACGAAAGCGATTACTTAGGTATATACATTTAATTTGTAATTTTAAAGGGGTTACGTCTCTGTTGTTGGGTTGCTTGTCCCCCTCCTAGAATAATAAATAGACTATTTGCATTTCTATTTATCAATACCATCAACAATTGTCACATTATTCTAGAGTGTAATTTCAAGTTTTTAACAAATCAGCAAATAATGTGATTTACAACTGCTCATAGTTTTTTCTCAAAAAGTTCCATACTTGCGCCTTCCTAACTTACAGCACCCTTATTCAGTCGATTCACAACGAAGTGGTTAATGCAGTTTCCCAATCTGAAATGATTCACGCGCTCTCCTTACATACATACATACATACATACATACACACACACACACACACACACCACACACACATATATATATATATATATATATATATATATATATATATATATGTGTATAATTATCATAGGACCGTGATTCATATAAATTATTCGAGCTACAAATGTTCTTTAATATCTAATGTGCTGTACCTCGAAATTAATATATTTTCATATATGTATACCGAAGGGGAATTTTTTAATTGAGAACAATTTCGTCCTCTCGTGGGTTCGAACCAGCGCCCAGCGGACAGAGACGAAATCAAGACGTGATTTCGTCTATGTCCGCTAGACGGTGGTTCGAACCCACGAGAGGAAGACATTATTACAACTAAAAAAATTCCCCTTCGGTTTTATATGAAAATGTATTAATTCCAAGGTAGAGCGAATTAGATATTAAAGGACATTTGCAACTCGAATAAAATTTATATATATATATATATATATATATATATATATATATATATATATATATAAACTCGTGTGAGAATTAAAACCTTGCAACCTGTGGGTTATCCAAAATAAACTATTTCTATACTCTGGTCCACAAATCAGTAAATCACTATCCTGGAAACTGATCACATTCAGGATACTGAACTCTACAGAGAGAGAGAGAGAGAGAGACGAGAGAGGAGGAGAGAGAAGAGGAAGGAGACGAGAGAGAGAGAGAGAGGGGGGGGGGTTCTTCCTAACATTATAGGTGGATACTAGTTACGCCTCCGCCAAATAGGATACAGGAGAGTGATGAAGGGAGGAGGGGGGGGGGGGGGAAGGTTTAGGAAAGGAGGGCTCAGCCCAAATAAACTCTTACCAACGCCTATAAACAGAAGAATCTTCTGCTTAAATTTCCGCTCTTCCGAATCTCACCTGTTTGCATTTTATTCTCCACAAAACAATAACAAATATCATTCCGTAACTACAGCTACACAAGCTTCACCGCAAAAAAATAAATTTAAAAAATCAACACTGTCTATACTCGTTTTTTTTTCCATCTGTCCATCCGCCTGTGGTGTTTTCGTATGGTAACACTGCGTCCCGGGCTTTAGATAGTTACATTCAGCTTACATTCAACATTAATAACAATCTCCTATTTCGAATATTAACGGTGTAATTCGCATACAGTAAATCTTAAAACACTTTTCAGTTGCAAATGTACACCCAAATATCCTTTTATTTACCTAAAACTTACACATAGCGGAACTATCTAAAGCCCGGGACGCAGTGTTACCATACGAAAACACCACAGGCGGATGGACAGATAAAAAAAAAACAGAGTATAGTGGTGAGGAAGAAGGGTACATGCCGTAGAGTGAACTTTCCTCAACTCGTGTTTTCTGAGCACTTTTCTCATTCTCCGCCAAGATGTCTATTTCTTTCTATTTCCGTTCCCTACCCATATCCGTAAACTGACCCAGCGTCGTCGTACTCCACTTATCAAATACATCATGATATACGCGGAAAGAATAAATAGCATCGAGAGACATGTTAAAACACTCCTACATTTTCTAAAATCAAGTAAAAAACCTTGCAGTTCAACTGGGACAACTGTTAACAGTGGATGGAGAATGAGAGAATGAAAGTGGTCGCAGATAGGAGCCGAAGGGACGCTGCAAAGAACCCAAGTAATGCCTACAGTGCATAGTTAGAGGTGCACTGAAGGCACTACCCCCTACGGGGCCTAAATCCAATGACTAACAAAAATATGGAAACCAGGCAAGCTGAATGGCTTATGTTTGAGCACAATAAAATACGTGTTGCATCGTTACCCTTATTGGCGTTCTTTTCCATTACTTACGAAAATTTAAAAAAATATTACATTCACACACACACGATATATATATATATATATTATATATATGGATATATATATATTATATATATCTATATATATATAATATATATCTTATATTAATCCCCTTCCAATGTAGGGTCCCTATATTATTGTGGGTAAATATATATATATATATATATATATAATTATACACACATACACATGGAGTGTTTCCCTGTGTCCTGTATGTGTGTGGGTATGTGTATATATATTTTATATATATATATATGTATATATACACACACACACACATACAGGACACAGGGAAACACTCTATGTAACATATTCAGAGGAAGACGAGCGAAATACCACACATCACTAGGCTATCTTCTTCATTTTACCAACGTTTCGTTATTATCTACAGAATTACATCCTCAGGGCTGCGCATAAGAAAAATTAAAAACATTATAAGTACAGCCTACAAATTCACTTATAATTTAAGAGTGCGAATGCAATAAATAAAAACACAACCAACCTAGAGGTGGACTCTATATGTGTGTATGTGTGTAAACACAAGCAATCTTGTATTCGTATGAGCGCTCATATTATCATTATTATGCAGATAACCATTTTGAAACTGGGTACTTCCAAGGATCATTAGAAGGATCTGACTAGCATGAAAATTTTTCTCTCTCTCTCTCTCTCTCTCTCTCTCTCTCTCTCTCTCTCTCTCTCAGGGCAGCTACTTCCGAAATCCTTTGACCAAAGGACGAATGCACAGTCAATAGATCAAAGCGACAGAGCGCTATTTAAAGACTACAAATTACTCTCAAGTTATGAGAATGGAATAACGCGGCGGTATCTTTAAATTTCAAGACTTGCAACCAAGTGAATGGTCTGGAATCATAATAGAAACCTTAAGTAGTTGTTGTCGTTATTATTATTATGGTCATTATTACCGAAAATGGGGCAACACCTTCACGCAACCATTCCACATTGAACGGCCATCAAAGAAAGGCTTACTTTCTACAATTACAAAGAAAAACTACCGAGATATTGTCCAAAAACCACCACCCACTTCCTCTTTCTTCAAAGACAAAAGAAGAACTACCGAGATCTGGCCCAAAAGCAGCCACCTCCTCTTTCTACAAAGACAAGACGCCGCATTTATGCACGATACTTTATAAATCGCGGCATATTAGTTGGCCAGTCAAACCAAGGGGAAGGAGAAGGGGGAAGGAGAGAGGGCGAGGGGAAGGGGAGGAAAAGGGGAAGAGTTTGACAAAAGAACAAGCGCAAGCTCCTTAAAATGTCTGGAGCAGCCCCTGGTACATCAGAAACCACTTGACCCGGAAAGAGGACGAGCGCCTCTCCACATCCACATGGAGCCCTTCCTCCCTTCCCCCACTCCTCCAACTCCTCCTGCCCCTCCCCCTCCTACTACTTCC
Organism: Macrobrachium nipponense; assembly: GCF_015104395.2. Lineage (NCBI taxonomy): Eukaryota > Metazoa > Arthropoda > Malacostraca > Decapoda > Palaemonidae > Macrobrachium > Macrobrachium nipponense. Next base: position 65,794,571 of record NC_061089.1, read on the forward strand.
CCTACTCTCCTCCCCCCTCCTTCCCCGTCCATCCCCACCACCACCCACCACCTCCAACACTTCAATAACCTTAGGTGGTCATTTTAGACCTTCGTAGCCGACTCGTGCACGACTTGGCATCCTTCCATTTTGGTGCTCACAAAAACACAACCGAGCACAGGCAAAAACGCTGGATAAATGGAAGCCCATACGTATGGTATCTGGAGCAGGAGCCCGAGCCCTGGGAGCCAATAAGGCGGCCATTCAGTGCCGTAATGAAAGATCAAGAAATGATGGGGAGTGAGTTGTGACACTTCAACACGCAGAGGCCAGCAGGTCCTTTCTGGAACGGTGACCGTATCTCGAATCCCCTAAAACATAAAGATTAAAATAAAAAGGAGATTGGCTGGGAACGGAGGGGAGGAGGGGGGTGGAAGAAGAGGAGAGCGAGAGAATAGGGGGATGGGGGAGGAAGGGTAAAGGTCGGACACAAGAGCCAAAGAAACTTAGAACGAGATCTCTGGAAAGGGAGGTGGGGGACGGTGTTAAAGATGACTCCTGATCTGCCATAATCCCGAGGAGAGAGAGAGAGAGAGAGAGAGAGAGAGAGAGACTTCGGCGCTGATTGATTCACTGAATAGCCGCGGTTCACCTATAGTTCTACTAATGACTGGTCATCCCTGTATAATAAACGAGACAAGACAGAGACCCAGATTTTCTCATATGTGAGAAATATCAATTCTATCAGGTTTAACGAAACAAGCGCTCCTCTGGCTCTGACTATCTGGGGAGCTAGGACACTGGTCTAGCAACTGCATCCCCAAATATCAATGCTTAGAAACTTGCAGCATCAATTATGAGAAGTCTGATGAGTGGCCACGGGTCACAAGAAGACCCGAAAATCGTCAGATTATTTGTAATCCAGGTCACTGGGGGCATCTACGATAAGTAAGAAGAAAAAACCTTTCTATCAGCTTTGTCATGCCAGAAAGAGAGAGAGAGAGAGAGAGAGAGAGAGAGAGAGAGAGAGAGAGAGCTCAGACTTTACGATGACAACAGCTCTTCCACACTCGTTCATTCAATGGTTAACAATGGCGACTTGAGAGGCTGATATTCAAGACAGCTGGATGAGAGAGAGAGAGAGAGGAGAGAGAGAGAGAGAGAGAGAGAGAGAGAGAGAGAGAGATTTCTTTTGCCTGATATGAACGCGTTTAATAGCGACGTAAAAACGCATTAATAAATGTAAAAGTAATGTGACTACTCATTTTAGAACCGATATAGTTTAACCAATTTCCTCACATAAATAAAAGGTAACTTCATCTGTTCTGTTTCCTAAACCCTGTAAAGAGATGAGTATACGTAATATTTTCGATGGGGCACACAGTAAACGATACTGTATATTATGTGTGGGATCCTTGCTGTGGATTTTCACAGGATTACAGCGGAAGAAAACTGCGCTGCTTAATTCATTACTCTTTTAAATAGAATATAATTTGAAAATAAGGCCAAAGGCCAAGCGCTGGGGCCTGTAGGTCTTTCAGCGCTGAAACAGAGGACAAATTGCTCGGAAGAAAGAAAACCTGGACAGAGGTACAGGAAAAGGAATCAAGGAGGTTATTACAGCCAGGGGACGAAAGGATGCTGCAAAGACAGATAATTAAGGAATGCCTACAGTACACAATGTGAGGTGCACCGAGGCAACATTCCCCTACGGAGACACATTTTTCATTTGAACCATTCCCTGCAACCTTCTCCTACTAAACTGTCCAACTCCATTTACTCTAGTCTTTTGTTCAAATAAATCCTTCAATTCAACCGCAGGATAAGATTACAAAACCAAAGATGACAAAACCAGTCATGAGGTGTTATTATAACCTATTATAACAACGAAAAAAATTGTTTTTCTTTAGGTTAGACTATACAAGGTATTTCACAGCTACTAATTCATCATTTTAGAAGAGTCGAAGAAAAAGGAAAGTCAAAACGCGCAGCAGCATTTCGTAGATTCGTTATGACACTCCCCTCTTTTTTTTTTCCCCCTTCTCTTTTTATGGCGATGAGTCATGGACTCGCCCAGCATCAAGGTCATTTTTGCTTTAGTGAACGAGTTTCACGGCAGCAACATATAGGTCAAAGGGGTATGCAATGTATGCCGCTTTTTACCACGGTTTCATCACTATCGTGTCGGGTTGTGCTTGCTAGCTTGCTTGCTAGCTCTCTCTCTCTCTCTCTCTCTCTCTCTCTCTCTCTCTCTCTCTCTCTCTCTCTCTCTCTCTCTCTCTTTATATATATATATATATATATATATATCTATATATATATATATATATGTATATATATATATATATATATTATTTATTTTTATTATACATATATATATAAATTAATATATCCTCTAAAACACAAGTTTCATCGCCCATATAGTTTCTCTCTCTCTCTCTCTCTCTCTCTCTCTCTCTCTCTCTCTCTCTCTCTCTCTCAAGCAGTAAATGCGACAAACGCCAGCGTCTGCTTGTTTACCAAAGCGCAACCATAAAAGATTAAGTACAGAGATGGAGCCTACATGATGGAAACATTCCCACGATAAGACTGTGTCGAAAACCACAAAACTATACATTATTCATTCATTCATTCCGCAGTTGACTGATGTAGGGAAAGGATAAAGCGTCATTCTCTTCACCGTAAAACTGGGGGACCGGTCTTACCCTCACCCCCCACACACCCGGACCACAGCCCTACACTGTATAACTGATGTCAATGTTTGTATCTTCAAAAGCAGATGTAAAAGTCCTTTAAGGAGTCACGTAACGTTGCCTTATTAATCTAATACTCCTAGATCAATTTGACATTTGCCACTCATCTGTATTTGATAAGTGTAAAGGTTCCGATTTCTGTTCTACTTTCTCACATAGGGATATTATTTTGTTCTGTAGAAGCTTGCTTTAGGTATGAGTTGCCTTTTACGTTTTACGATTTTACAAATCTTGTCCACACGCAAGCCACAGACATATAAGTAGTATCGTATCACACTGGCGACACAACCTGAACATTCGTTAATGATAAAAAGCAAATATTAGTTAAATTGAATAAGCTTGTATTTGGTGATATTAAATAAAGCCACCTTCTTTTGAAGAAAAAAATTAACCTTTCAAAACACGACATTCTCTCAGCGCACACATCCTTCGTACTACTGCAAGGAATAGAGCAGTCAATTTCTAATGGGCCACATACAACACTCCACTGCTGATAAAAATGAAAGCTACAGACATCCTTATGTTTTTATAAGGACGGGTGACACTCGACATGGGTGACGCGTTAGAGCTTTCGTTCCCACAACATGCCCCAGCAAAAGGCCTGCAGTCACTTCGACCCTATCCTCGGAAATACCAGAATGATGCAAATATTCAAGGTCACAGTCCAGAGAACAAGAATCGCGTCATATCACGCTGCGAGTATATTTATAATGATGTCGTATGAAGACGACCAGGTGCTCGGGGGGGGGGCGGGGGGGGGGGGGGGGGGGGGGGGGGGGGGGGGGGGGGGGGGGGGGGGGGGGGGGGTTAAGAGATGCCAGGAAGTCACACGAGGCGATGACGCGATCATCCCCCAGCGTCCCACGGAAGGCAAGCAAGAAACAAGCAAGCAAGCTAAGCAGGAATGAATAAACAGCCAAGACGAAGTCCTGGCCGGTGCCGTCACGCCACGCACCTGGTCTGGCGGGATTCCTGGATGCTACACCCAGGGGCTACAGATGAACGAGTTGAATATAGAATTTAGGCCCAAGGCCAAGCACTGGGACCTATGAGGTTACTCAGCACTGAAATGGAAACTGACAGTAAAAGGTCTGAAGTGTTACAGGAGGGAAACCTCCCACTAGCGCTATGAATAAGTGCTAGGAGAGGGTAGAAAGTAAAATGGAAGAAAGAATATGAAAGCAGGTACAGTAAAGGGAACGATAGTGGTTGTGGCTAGGGGCCGAACGCACGCTGCGGAGAACCTCAAGTAATGCCTACAGCGCACCGCATGATGTCCACTGACGGCCTACCCCCACACGGGCCCCAAGGTCTAGAGATTCGAGGTCTAGAGATCTGTATAGAGGAAGAGAACTTCGGCCAAGACCAAGCGCTAGAACACCTGAGGCCATTCAGCGCTGAAAGGATAATTCTCAGCACGAGGGTTTGAAAGGTGTAACAGGAGGTAAACCTCAAAGCAGTTGCACTATGAATCAGTTATGAGAGGGTGGAGATGAGATGGAAGAAATTAAATATGAACGGAAACACAATAAAAGGAATGAGAGAGGTTGCAGCTACAGGGTCTGAAGGAAGGCTGCAAACACCCTTACTCAAATCATGGCAAGAGTGTACCACCTGAGACGCACTGATGGCACTTACGGGGAGAGGCCTTGTATAAGATGACCCAGTCGCTTGGATGCACACTTCGGTGTGATCGCGGTGAATGTGTGTGTGGGAGGCTGAGGGAGGAACGAGTCCTCAAAACGGGTTCTAATTTCTCACATGAATGGCGCGAGTGTGAGAGAGCCGCCCTGAAATGCCGGGAAGTCTTTACTTTGACTTTCACGGTTCACTTTCCAAGGTCTGTTTTTGGTTGGTTGCCTGTTCTTCGAGTCTGCTCTGCATGAAATAGTATATCTTATAGTTTTACCTGACCACTGAGCTGATGAACAGCTCTTCTCCTAGGGTTGGTCCGAAGGATTAGATATTTTGACGTAGCTAGGAACCAACTGGTTACCTAGCAACGGGACCTACAGTTTATTGTAGGATCCGAACCACAGTATGTCGAGAAATGAATTTCCATCACCAGAAATCAATTCCTCTGGTTCCGCGTTGGCCGATCCGAGAATCGAACTTCGGACCGCCGGATCGGTAGCCGAGCGCGAAATCCACTCGTCCAACGAGGGACTTTCTGCTTTGCAGAGACGCATCACTCCAAACCGTCAATAATTTGTCTAGAGTCAATCTCTCTCTCTCTCTCTCTCTCTCTCTCTCTCTCTCTCCAGAGAAATGCGGGTTACCATTCATTTTTATGGTATCTTTTGACGAAGTTTTGCATTCGTGTGTATCTTATGCAAGAAAATGAATACCCACTGTTAGCTAACATGTGAAATAATGGAATTATTATTATTTTTATTATTATTGTTATTTTTTCTTTTTTTTTTTGGTCTATCACAGTCACCCTATTCGACTGGGTGGTATTTATAGTGAGGGGTTCCGGGTTGTATCCTGTCTCCTTAGAAGTCCATCACTTTTCTTACTATGTGCGCCGTTTCTAAGACCACACTCTTCTGCATGAATCCTGGAGCTAGTTTTTCCAGATTCATTATTATTATCATTATTATTATCATTATTATTATTATTATCATCCCTTTAATTTCTCCAATAAAAATTATGTGTATGTGCAAATCTAAGATCTTTAAATCGTATCAAGATTTTAACCAGTCTTATTATGATCTTCAACTGCCACCAGAATATTTGTAAGCATAAATCTTAATCTCACAATCATATTAAGAGCTTTGACTATCAACAAAATAGTTGTCACAGTAAATTTTATTTAGATCTTTAAATATTAAGATCTTTCACTACTAACTAGATACTTACACGTGTAAATCTTATCCAGATGTCACAATCTTAACATCTTCAACTACTAACACAAGGAAATACTGGAGAGGGAGAAAAATAATGCGCATTCTTGCGTGGAGAACTGTACGCAGTTTACGGAAGAACTGTTTTAGCTCGTTGTTAAAAAATCTACAACCAGGAAGTTATCTGTTCCGTATGACTTTCCGCTTTGACTACTTTTTTTTATGTGTCCTCCTGCTAGATCTCTATTTGTGCCGTTCGATGACCTTTCTTTGTGTGACGTCTGTTTGACACAGACACACCAACCAGAGTCAGTCAATCAATCAGTCAGTCGGTGGCGTCTGGTGTCAAGGTATATTCAATTGCAGGCGATTTGAGCACCTATATCAAACAGACGTCACAAAAACACAGGTCATCGACGGCACACGCAAATATTTTTTAAAATGGCCTAAAACAGGTCTTCCGTAACCTGCGTACAGTTCTCCACGCAAGAATGCAAACTATACAGGAGTTACGGAAACTTGCAAAGCCAACATGTCACTTTCACGGATAACAACTTCATTTGCGTCACAAATACTATAACCAAGAAACTCTTCATTCTTAGAGCATAAAATATATAAACAAAATATATATATAAAAAAAAAATTCACTCATAGTAACAATACTAAAGGGTCTTTCCACTGCGTTCACCTTCCGGGGAAAGACCTCCACCTTCTGTACAATGTACATATATTAACAAAAAAAAAATAAATAAAAATATCACAGGATGTCAACTAAAATTCTCAAATCGTAGTCAACAGGAAACTTTCAAAAATAACTTTCAAATAACGATAAATCCGGTGTTATCAACACCAGTCTACAGAGTAATGTCGACTTCGTTACCGACAGGCGCAACAAAAATCCCAAAAACTCTCCCTCTCCTTCGTGCGGACATGTAACAAGCACGACAAAAATAAAGATGAAGCTAAAAATAAAAATGAAAAATAAAAAAAGGATACCTGTGTACGTGGGCGGAACTGACAGAAGGATAAGACATTTGATACCTTAGAACAATGCTCGGGAGCACATGACGGTCGAGTGCCGAGTGCTAGCTCACTCCGACGCTGATAAAAAGCACCGAGATGAATCGCACTCGACTCACTCTCTCTCTCTCTCTCTCTCTACTAACTGACTGACTGACTGAATGACTCTGTGTGTGTATGTGTGTGTGTGTGTGTGTGTGTGTGTGTGTGTGTGTGTGTGTGTACGATTACGGGTCGAATTTTTATGTTTTCATCACGTCGGCATTTTATGAGACATGAAGACATTTGTATAATTGCCCCCCCCCCTTTTAACTCTCTCTCTCTCTCTCTCTCTCTCTCTCTCTCTCTCTCTCTCTCACCCGCTCTGTTCCGTTCCATCGTCTAATGGGTGTTCTCGGAAGTACTTCAGTCAAGAGCTGACAAGAGTTTAGTTCCTCAACTCATAAACTATCCCATATACTTTTCCATCAGTTGCTCATGAACAGAGTGTAGAGACTTAAGTTTACAATATATATATATATATATATATATATATATATATATATACATATAATATATATAATATATAATATATATATATATATATACTATATATCTTATTATATATAGTATACTATATATATATATATATAATGGAAAATAATGGAAATATGGCTCAATCAAAGCACCGATAAATACAAGTCGGCATAAACAACGATCAAGATATGGCAGACGACTAAAGAAGACAGAGCATGGGGTTTGGAAGTCCTAAATATAACCTGTCAAAAGTTCCTGAGGGAAGCTTTCAGTTTCCTCTGCAAAATCCAGTCTGGGTCACCTCTCATAATTTGAGTTTTGACTTTATGTGAATTTTTGATTTCATGTGACCTTTGACTTGAGCTACGGGAACAGAGTAACCAATTCTGAATAATTTTTCCACTGCAAAATCTCTTCGAAAACTGATACCCGATATATTTAATACTCAAGGACATAAAAAGAAATTATATACACATAAGAGAAAACGCATACAAATGTTAACTATAAATGTAAGTAATAAATAACTATGAATCTGAAGCAAACTTATATTCCAAAAGACATATATAAATAAATAATAAATACATATATATATACTACATATATATATATATATTTATATATATATATATATATATATATATATATATATATATATATATATATATATATATATATATATATATATATATCTATATATATATATTATATATATATATATGTATATATATATATATGTATGTATGTATGTATGTATGTTTTCTACATATATAATTCCCATTGGGTGGAAGTTAATCTAAAGGTACTCCATTATTAGGTTATTCAGTAATATGAAAATTTCTTGTGTATAGAAACCTCTTCAGTTAATCTGTTAAGAGAACATAGAGAGAGAGAGAGAGAGAGAGAGAGAGAGAGAGAGAGAGAGAGAGAGAGAGAGAGAGAGAAGAAGAGAGAGAATGGTGTCATACACGAGGGGCCGAACTGTTCCGTCATCATGGCCCTAATAATTACGGAGTATGATTAGGTTTAATAACTTCCTCCAACTTGGTACAAAAACTGGAGGCTGTGACTCTCACTCTCCAACACTGAGGAGTCTCTCTGAACGCACTTCTTCTTCGTCTGCTTTTACAGAGTGAAACAAGGGCACAAAATGCCCTCATTTCTTACTTCGTTCATTTTAAACGGGAAATTATGAGCCCGCAAAACGAGACTACAGTACGAATATGCTTTAAAAATCTCTATCTATACGCGAAAAATTCCATACACTTCAAAGCTAAAGATGAATATTTATATCAACTGCAAACTTGAAAAAGGTGTCATGCGTCCCTTCAAAAACTGAAACTTAAAGCGTTACGATAAACTTCACACTTGAAAAACAAGCTAATAATAGCGATACCGAGCTAAAAACGAAACACCCCCATACACTTCACACCCGAAGCGAACACTGCCATACACTTCCCACTGCGATTCACTTCAACCTAAACGCCATACGCATAACAGGTACATTTTGTTTTGATCAGAAACAAGAGACGAACAACAGCTCTGACGAAATACACAGGAAACGGCTTCCTCGGAGATAAAGGAAACCGTTTATCTACGAGAACACAATCAAACAGGAACGCTCTATCATAAGAGAAATGACGTAGTTTCTCATCAACAAACACGATATCCGCGGAGTCAAGACGCCGATCTCCCAGCTGGGTTATGCAGTATTAATCGGCCAGCCCAGATTGGAAAAGGAAACCGGGCAGCCAGTGGCCGTTCATTAACTTCTATCATCCGATATCAAGGGAAACCCGTATACGGCCGCAGGATAGATTCGATAACAGAATTTGCATGCGACAAACGACCAGCCGCCGAGAAGCCGCCTCCTCCAAACTTCATGCAAGACGACACTTGAAGGCAACGAAAGCAGAGTCGAACCACGACACTGATATAACAAGAAAAACTCGACCCAAGCACACGAACGCGATACCGCAGAGAGAGAGAGAGAGAGAGAGAGAGAGAGAGAGAGAGAGAAGAGAGAGAGAGAGTCATTAACACAAAATATTTACAACTTACATCTCGATCGTAAAATCACGGGCAGAAGTACATACAAGCAATTATCGCCGGTAAGAGTATTTCGTCACTAAGTTTGAAGACGGGCGAGTTCTTAAATAACCGAAAGTAAAATACAAATCGAAAGGCCATTCAAATATTTGCAGGACTACTCACAGTCTGTTCCAATATCAACAAATTTACTCTGAAATGTATATGGGATTGGAACGAGCGATCGTAACTCAGTATCCAGCCAAGGGAAACAATAAAACAAGTTAAAATATGCGCTGAAGTTTCGTCGGAGTAATTGAGTTTTCTGTACAGGGTACAATGCTGTATGAAACTCTCAGTCACGGCCCATGAAACTATAAGCCGAAGACCATGAAACTATCAGCCACGACCCAATGATGGTCGTGTTGTTGGCACCTCTTACAGTGCTAGACGTAAGATTATGGCTAACTTTAACCTTAAATGAAATAAACTACTGAGGTTAGAGGGCTGCAATTTTGAATGCATGATGATTGTAGGGTGGATGATCAACATACCAATTTGCAGCCCTCTAGCCTCAGTAGGTTTTTAGACCTAAGGGCGGACGGAGAAAGTGCGGACGGACAGACAAAGCCATCTCAATAGTTTTCTTTTCAGGAAACTACCAAGAAATCGTCTGCCGGATATGAGAGAGAGAGAGAGAGAGAGAGAGAGAGAGAGAGAGAGAGAGAGAGAGAGAGAGAGAGAGAGAGAGAGGGGCTTCCTCACTAAGGAAGAATCTCTTGTCTCTCATCGCTTGAACTTTCGGTCATGAAAAAATATGAGAAGGAATAATAAAATTTCCAGTCTTCTCTTTATCATAAAGGAACAGAACCATTAAAATAGAACAGAATATACGTCGAATTTAGGCCAAAGGCCAAGCGCTGGAACCTTTGAGGTCATTCAGCGTTGAAAAGGAAACCGACTGTAAACTGGTTTGAAAGGTGTACCAGGAGCAAAACCTCAAAGCAGTTACACTATGAATCAATAGTTAGGAGAGGGTGGAAAGTAAGATGGAAGAAAGAGAAAATGAACAGAAGCACAGAAACAGGAATGGAAGGGGTTGAAGGTAGGAGCCGAAGGGAAGCTGAAAATAACTAGTATCTTCAGCAGTCATAAACCAGACATATCTGGCAAAATATTTGCATAATATCTCCTCCTTTTAGCATGTTCAGAGTAATTCGTCAATCTTGACAAACACAAACACACACACACACACACACTCACCGCCAGGAATGCTGGCCTTTTCTATCGCCAACAGGGATGCTGGCATCTATTGTAACGTCAAGTATAAGCTGTAGTATACGCTTTTGTGACATTATTCAAACGCATCAAAAGCTGTCAAGTTATATCACGCGTATATTGCACCACATACTTTCAATTCGTAACTATTTTTATATTATAAGTATATTATATTATATAGTATATATATTATATATTATATATATATATAATATATATCTATATATATATATATATGTAATTTATAATAAATAAAGTTAAGAACTGAAATCATATATATATATATATATTTATATATATATATATATATATATATATTATATATAAAAGTGTATATTAAATATATAATTACGTGGGATCCAGTTCCCGCTGGCTCAGACACAGAATTTGGAACAGCGGTTTTTCTGTTAGAACTAGGTTTCCTCTGTCTAAACCACCTTTTTTTAGCACAGGACCATCCTTTCACTCACCTGGATTTTAGAGTACTCCACTGCCTCTTTGTTCAAACAGACTGGACCTTTTAATTTTAGAGTCGCTGGTGATCAAAGAGGATGAAACCAGAATTGAACAACAGCTCGTCCGGTATTCAAGCAGCTATCGTGTGATTTCATAGTAAGTAAACAAGTGGGTCGTTAGCCATTCTATTTAGGGTATGGTGGTTTGTTTACATTTCACCTTACTTTTATGTTTTGCGTTTAAGTTTTGTTCGTAATTTTGTGATTAATGTTTTAGTTTGTATTTGCTGTTCGTTTTTCTTATTACCATTTTTACCGAAGGTTTTAGTAAGACAATTCATTTTATTGTAACTTCAATGATTTCTCATCCTTGTCAATTTTTCAGCCTGATGATAAGGTCTTATACCTCGAAAGCTCGTTTAATAAAGACTGTTTTACATACATGCATACATACATACATCTCTCTCTCTTCTCTCTCTCTCTCTCTCTCTCTCTCTCTCTCTCTCTCTCTCTCTCTCTCTCACAGAATTCAAAAGCATATTGGTACTCAGGGCATCGAGGAAAAGTAAATCGAAATCATAATCAAGCTTTCCTATTTTACGGCAATTTTATACGAATGAGACGAGCATAAATATCTTGTAAGTTATTTCTCTTAGTAGGCTGTTGGGGGGGAAATAAGTTTATCGATTTCAATTACATTTAACATAAAAATCCCTACAGCAAATTTACAATATATAACACACACACACACACACACACATATATATATATATATATATATATATATATATATATATATATATATATATTGTGTGTGTATGTATATATATATACATACATATATAATATATAACATATATAGTATATATGTGTGTATGTATAATTTGAATTTACACGATAAAACGACATTTGAATTTACATACTGAGTAAAATTTAAAATGCCACACTAACACGACTTGCAGAGCAAAGTGACAGGTAAAAATAAATATGTTAAACAATCACTCGAAACGTGAAAACTTCAACATTTAACACGGAATAAACCGTTTATTGGGAGAGTCTTATCACTGAGGTGAGCATTTTCTTTCACGATTTGAAGTCTGTGTACTCTAGTAAAGATCTGACCCTGCAAGAAAAATCTGAATTAATGGAGTTCCTTGAAAAAAAATCCTAAGTCGACCTGGAAATTGCTACGTCCCGACATATTAACATATTTTCTAATGCATTCAGCCATAAAAAATTCCCTGGCTATATTACACCTTTACATCACTCGCGCATCTAACATTCATATTAGCATAATAACATTCCTAGAGCCAAAGTATGTTCTACAATGCCAACATTTCTTACCTTAAATACAAATGCGTTCAAACTTTCTCTTCGCATCGCTCCAACTTTACTCTCTTGTTCACAGTGAATAACATACTCCAAAGTATATAATTATACCAGGACGTGGATATTTCGGAATTATATGAAAACAGGTTTTGGCAAGACAATAATACAGAGAGAGAAGAGAGAGAGAGAGAGAGAAGAGAGAGAGAGAGAGAGAGAGATTTTCCATTCTTGGGTAGGTTTCACTTCCATTTTTTGTAGGGTTTACTAATTCGGTGCAATATGAAATCAATGTTAATATTTTTGTGCTTGAACAGGCCGAGACGTTTGTTAACTAATTCGTAATCGTGAAAAAGTAATAATCCCTTCCTAGTTAATGATAAAAGGCTGCGTCACAACAGCAAAAATCCAAATATGCAATAAAAAAGCACAAATGTCCCAAATTCAAAGTAATCTGTAATTATCCTACGATACGGAACTACGCTTTCATAGATGGAGAACTCGGCGCTATAAAAAAAAAAATGCCCATTGTGTATGCTGACCTTTGACCCGAGGTTGCCTGCAAGTTGCGGGATCCCATTCCTGTTGATCTTTGTTACAAATGCTTGGTAAGGATACTATGACCTGCCATACTAACGATAATTGGAAGCTGAAAATGCAGATATATCCCGAATGCTATATCATTTATCAAGCCCAGAAACCCAGGGCATAATGATTTTAAGCCATGATTCCTTTCTCACAACTACTGCTAGTCATGATTTGTTTGCAAGCATCTAAGTATAAACTAAGAAAGTCAGGATTTGCTTCAAAGTTTCAAAGCAAAAGCCATCGGAAACTGAAGAGCCTGGATACTTCAAATGCAATTTAGCAGCAAGACTTATGGCACTCAAAACCTCAAAGCCAAGCTGTTTAAATGTTGACGCCGATGATTTTTGTAGCAGTATTTGTCCGATATTGGTAGTTTTGGTACGAGGGGTGACATTACGATTTGGAAAGAAGTTTGATTCTAGAGGTATCATCTGAAAAATGTTCGATTTCGGAAGATAACTGGGTTTGATTTTACATAGTGTTTGCTTCATTTAGGAAGAGAGGCACTCGTCCAATTCTGGAAGTATAAAGATGTGACTTGAAACGTCAACACACCTTAAAAAGTTGACCTGAAAATGATAAGGACTTTATAACTTGAAAGCTTCAAAGGACCTTGAAATACTGTCACTTGATAAATACAAAAGGCCTTAAAAAGTGCAGAAAGACCCCCCCCCCCCCCCCCAACAATCACCGCTTCCCCTTTAAATCTACGACACGGGTTTAGTGGCGACGCTATCTAGGTCACAGGTCCCAAAGCTATAAATGTCATGCGGAGTCTCTGGTGTACTTGAAGTCTTTTTCTTTTTATCAGTCGGATATCTTCAGGTTGTGATCTCTTAAGCCGATTTCGTTTTCCATCTAATTAGGCCGTCTCATTACGAGTACGTCATTGGAGAGGTTTTAACGAGAGAACCTTTCCCAAAACATTCGCTTCGTGGGACACACAGGCTGCGTGCCAAACCTTCGTCTAGGAATTGTTGCAATAACAATTTGCAATGAAGAGAAGTGTTGTGGTCCTTCAATTCATGAAATTCGAAACAACAGTCAACGTGGAAACGTGTGTTATTCCTTCTCGCATTAAGAGAAAAATGACAGGTGTTACAATGGCTATATAGTATACCACTTAAATGGACCTCCTTCATGCATTCCTCTAATTCATCCTTTTCATGCGCTCTTTTCCGTACATTGCTCACATTGTTTCCTGTCAATCAATGACTGTCCTTCATAGCAATTCCCTGCATTCCATTTTATTACATTTTCCATTTATCAACTGTACTTAATGCTCTTTTAATTTAGCCATCTCAAAAACGTGTTTCCTTACATTTCTTACGTCGTTTTCCGTCAATCAATTATTTCCCTTTCAAGTCATTCCCCGTATTTCATCTTATTACAACCTTTCATTTATCAACTGCACACAATACTCTTCTAATTCATCCTTATCATACACTCATTTCCGTACATTTCTGAAGTCGCTTTCTGTCAATCAATTATTATCCTTTCTAGTAATTCCCTGCTTTCCACTTTATTACAATTTTCCTTTTATCAACTGTCCACAACACTCTTCTAATCTATCCACCTTTCCGTACTTTTTTCACATGGCTTTCTGTCAATCAATGACTGTCCTTTCTAGCAATTCCCAGCATTCTATTTTAATAACATTCTTCACTTATCAACTGCACACGATATCTTTATATCCATAATGATTCGGGGGCATCATTTCCCGTGACCTTTCACAGCGCGAACGGACGGCTCATCTGCTTCTGATACTCAATCTGAAACGAGCTTCCGGCAACTTGCCCTGGGCTGTGTGAGGCCCGATGAATTTCTCGAGCTTCATCTGCCCCAGTACTTAAATGGAAGGACGAGAGCCTGAGGACACGGGCTGAACCTGCGGGTTTTACAATTTGAATGGCCACGAGAACCAGTTTCAATTTTCACACACGAGAACCAGTTTCAATTTTCACACACGAGAACCAGTTTCAATTTTCACACACATTAAAAAACAAAAAAAAAGCAAATACTGACACATATTCATGCTTTCATAAAATGGCAAGCTTTATTTCCTCAGGGTTGACGCCCATACTCTTCAGTGAAACAATCCATTTAAGGTTGAACCATGCTTTCACTTTGTGGGGGTTCCTTTACACGCCCTGGCTTCACAGCTGATTTACTGATATATGGTAACAGCCGCCGCAACCATTACTGTCATCGAAGGGTTCCCAAATGTCTCTAGATCATAAAAAAAAAAAGGTAGTGTCATACTGCTATACATGCAAGTAACACGAAAGGGGTGTGGTAGCGATAGCACTGGATCACAATGAGGCCTTAAAAGCAACTGGGGAGAGTGAACGTAATGGGCTTAAAAAAAAACCATAATCCTTAAGAGCTATTTACGAAATTATACAACTTCGCAAATACGTCCAGGCAACGCCAGGAGGCACTTACTATCAATTCCTACTCACAACAGAGAGCCTCAACATCAAAACAGGTCGCCCTGTCCACATCTACTGTGGTAATCAGTTATCCACAAATAATTCGGTAACTTCAAAGCTTTGGAATTCTCCTCCTACTTCTGGTTTTGCCGGTATACAACACCGCATCTATGGAGGAGCATGTTGGTTACCTCATTCGGGGTCAAGCATCACAGTCTTCCTTCACCTTCTTTTTTGAGGGCATGGGCTAGCTAAGGGTGCCTTGGTACCCCTTCCATTGTCCTTGGCATTTATATATATATATATATATATGATTTAATAATATATATATTAATATATACTAAATATGATGTATAGATTTATAATGTAATGTAATATCATATATATTAAATATATATTATAATTGTATGTAATATATATAATAATTAATGTTATGGTATCAATAATATTGTTATGTATATATATTATGTAATGTATATATATAATAATATGTATTGTATAATATGTTGTATATAATATAAATATATATAATATATATATATATATATATTTATATATATAATTATAATATATAATATATACTCATTCATTAATTTCTGTCTTTTCTTACCACCCTTTGATTGACTTAATAACCTGGCTGAATTCGTCCAATGTAACTAAGGAACTAACATACTCAAAAATACTGTACAGACTTCTATCTGAAATTCAGTTGGAATTTCACAGCATAATACAAAAATGAGAGAGAGAGAGAGAGAGAGAGAGAGAGAGAGAGAGAGAGAGAGAGAGAGAGAGAGAGTACCTACAGCAAATTCAGGGTCTCTGATACGATACATTAAGAACACATTACACTTTCTTCCTAAGGAATCAATAGACCACTATGGGGAAAATGTTATACTTAGTGGCGACTGATAACATTTACGTAAAGGGAGAAAGGGGCAGAAAAATAGATATACACAAAATTTCAAGAACATATGTTTATGGGGAGAGATAATGAAATACATTATCTCTCCCCATCGTCATACAATACGTAAATCAGAAGAGAACCCAAGAGAAAAACAATAATAAAAAATTATAACCAGCAGCCAAAAGGCATATTTTTATAAAAACAACTGAAAGGAATAAAGTAACAAAAAACCTTTAAAACAAATGTTAATAACAGTCAGAAAGATATGAAAAGTCTACAATAGCAATCCCCGATCGGAATTCAAAGTAACGAATCTAATAGCAAGATACCGATGGAACCAGGATAACTATACAACAGCAACGACACTAAGAAATCATACGTAAGGGGGTATTAAATATGTTTAAGAATTAAATATGTTTACGAGACGAACAGAAAATAAATAATAAAAAGTCTGCAATGAAAAGAAAAATGTCTGGCAAGCAAGAACCAATGGGAATTAAAACGAAATTTTTAAAAAAAATCACAGACAGCATCGGCAAAGAGGAGCTCAAAAGAAAAAAAGCGACGGCGTCAACCGAAAAGAACTGAAAGAAAAAATCCGTGACAGCAGCAACACCAGAAAAGCACCGACATTAAAGACTGCGCTCGCGACTTTGCACTCCTTAAAAGCGTCTTTTGATGTGACCCAACAAATACCTATCTGGTCAGAATCGCCATAAAAAGGAATCCTTGTTTCACTCCTCAATGCTGATCTGTCTTCGGGCTGGCTCTCTCTCTCTCTCTCTCTCTCTCTCTCTCTCTCTCTCTCTCTCTCTCTCTCTCTCTCCACATGCGAAGTCGGTCATTCCTCAATAGCCATAGGTAATCGTAGCACTGAACATACACGGTCACAATATATATTATATATATATATATATATATATATATATATATATATATACACTGTGCATTAAGTTCGTAAATATACACATTACGAGCAAACATACATGAACCCAAACATTACTGACATCCATGTGTAGGTGTATACATACATACAGATACATATCTAACTTGTATTTCATTTCAGAGGGAAAATACTGAAATTTATGAGTGTATACACCAGTTTTCATACATGAATGGTGCAAAGAAATAAATGAGAAAAGTAAGCAAATGGGACAGAGGAGAAAAAAAAATGGACGGAAAAGAAAATGAACCAAGAAACAAGTCATAAAAGATTAACCTAAATGAAAAAAAAGGAAAGTCAGCCATACATTAAGAAATAAGCTACGAAGAAGGCAGCAAAGACAGGAACAAATACATGAGCAAAGAGAAAAGTAAACAAAAGGCACACTAAAACTGATCAAAGTAAACAAAAAGCACACTAAAACTGATCATCTATGTATACAGTAAGACCAAGCAGGCAGCGATCATAAAGAAGTCAATGACGAAATAAAAGCAACACAGTCTAAGGACTCATACCGACTCTCACTCAATGACGAACTGTCCAAAGTCGCACTTGTTCTTCGGAGAATATCGACGGTGAAGCCAAAGCTCCTCGGAGAGAATAAGATCCTGTAGGAGTACCTGTTAGGCTAAGTGTGAACCCGTGGGCAGCGCAAGAAACAAGGTTGTTGGTACGCGGACGACCAATAGCTTCACTGTGGGCCCTCGCGGATCACCCAACCGCACAACTAAACACTGCCTTCAAAGTGTGTGAGTGTATGTACGTGTACGTGCGAGTGTGTGTATGTGTATGTATGCGTTTGAAGAAGCGGGTACTGTTGGCAAGATGGTAAGGCTGAAGCTGCAAATGGGGGACACAAATCACTTCTAAGCCGCGGACATTCTTCATAAGAGAGACAGGTTCCTCAAGGCAATAAAATTGCTCGCATGAAAAAAATTGAGAAATTGGAAACGCATGAATATAAGGATTGAATTTGAATGAGGAGACAAACAAAAACTGAATCAACAGAATAAATAAACAGAATATCAATTCCTCATATGTATTCCCAGTAATGAGCTACAAGAGAATGATTATTTTCCCTTCCACTAGGATTTGCAATGAGAAGAAAAAATATCGATACTGCACAACCTGTCCATTTTTACCAACGGCCAATTTCAAAGCACCCCTACCTTGTTTAAAATCTAAAAAAAAATTGACAAAAAATCTCAGTAGCCTTTACATAATCATAATTAAGCCCCTATAATTTGCCTTAAACTTCAAGTGGCCCGGGCCATCAGACAACAATACACAAATCTGTAAACCCTGAAAGACTACCAATTCCACTCCATTTGCCTCTTGTTAAAATGTAGAAATCTTCGAGGCTGCAGATGAGGACGACACCAGACCTAGATATCCCGAAAACAAACAAACGTTTGTAAATCGGCCCCTGACAACATTTGCAACTGACACTCGCCAAACGTTTTACACGGAGTACAGTCATCGAGTTTTCTGACGTCTATCTAATCGACAGCAACACAGTTTTCAAACTATTCGTCAATGTTTTTCCTGGCGAATCTCATGTGTTGTTTTAATCCAGATAATACGTTACTGATTATTCAAGACGTCTTTCAACAATGGCCATTCTTCTCTCAATGAACTACTATCATAAGTCTTTAATTTGACATGTCAAAGTAATTCGTTTTTGCAACCAAATTGTGAATACAAATATTTTCCAAGTCTGAAGGATGTAATAAAGGCACCGTTTCAACCGCACCCCAAAGAAATCCAGTGACCAGAAACCACAATCATCGCAATACATTTGTTCGATTTGAGAGCCAATAATGAAGATCTTAAGAATTCGATAAAAATATGAGTCAGAATTACCATGAAGATAAACACTACATATAACCACTATTACACCTATTTTCCTCCGAGCGATTATATTAGCAGCCCATGAAAACTCCTAACAGGGAACATGAAGAAAGAGTGATACAACGAGGAAACGGAATTGACCAATCAAACTTAAAATCTTAAGGCTATCACACCTGTTCTCTCAATCAAATTCCAAGTTTTCGAATTCTCTTACTGCACCTGTGTTCACTGTGATTATTCTCAACCTTTCTCCGTGTCTTCATTACTTCTTTTTTCTGAGTCTGGGCTACATAAAACGTTTTGGCTGCTGTCCCATCAGAACGAACGAGGAAAAGATTCACGAGGTCTGCAGCTATCAACGAAACATAAACCAACTTCCAGCAAGGAAATCAGACCACAGGCTCTTGGAACGATATTCCAACGCCTTACCAATGACCTAGAAAGTGAGTCTCCAGAAATTTGTTAAGAATGGTAAATAACGAAAAGTATAAATGATGAATCCAGAAAAACAACAATGTCGACTCCGACTATTGAATGTCACTCGATCAAAAATGACCCATCCTTACAAACACAGGGGGACACGAACAAAGACATCATTCCGGAATCCATTACGAGAGAACAACAGTATTCCTCTCATGTGCACAAGGTCACAATGCCTGTGGATGAAAAGGTTTACACAAAAATCAAGAAGACTGTTTCAGATCATTCCCCCACCCCCCAACCCCCAACAGATCCCATCGATTGCCAAGCCTGTGTATTTGTGTATTGCCCCGTAACAGTTTCAAGAAAGTGACAACCGTACTATGATAATGTACATTCATATGCCGCCCGTATAATGTTAGTAGGATCTCTCTCTCTCTCTCTCTCTCTCTCTCTCTCTCTCTCTCTCTCTCTCTCTCTCTCTCAACCCAAGAATACAAAATACTAGGGTCATGTAAGACCACAAGGCAGCAGTTAAGGACAATTCGACAGTACACACAATGAAAATAACAACAGCCCACACACCACACATTCATATGAAACAAGATCTATGGATACCCTGCGATCTGAATTAGAAAGATGAATAACAAGAAACAAAAGGATACGGTGTATTAAAATGAGGGGCAAAAAATAAAAAAAATAAAAAAAAAAGCTGCAGGTACCATTTACAATCACATTTCGAAGAAAAACCTCGGGCAAGGTAGAGATAACGACCATACCTGCCATCAACCTTTCCTCTACCATAATATGGAAATCTACCAAAATCGAATCACTTGTTACAAGACTCGATGGCCCTTTGTGGCAAAATTTTCACCCAAAAAATAATAAATAAATAAGAATAAAAAAAATCTGTCCACGCGCAGATGCAATGCATTGCTACCCTAATACAATATTACTTGCATCTTAATCATTTACTTACATTTTTATCTTTTATTAATTAGTCAAGCATTTTTTTTATAAGTAGTCTCTCCTTTCAGTATTTCCCATTAACTTCTGTTACTTCTTCCCAATGAACATCACATTCTTTACAAGCTTGCTACATAATAATAATAATAACAATAACAATAATAATAACAATAATAATAATAATAATAATAATAATAATAATAATAATAATAATAATAATAATAATAATAGACAAACAAACCGAATGAAAAATATAACCTTGGCTGAAGAAGTAATTAGAAACTTGAATTTGGAATAAGATAACACTCAAACCAGACTTAGATGATGGTCTGTTATCTTGTCGCCCCGCCCACCTTTTTATAAAGATGCTCTTCAGAGGGAAACTACCTTCTCACTTTACATTTTAACGTTAACACTGAACGGTGTTCGAAAGTCTACGTTTATTTTACACAGTAATATACTCTAATATATAATTGTGGATTTTTATAACACATACTTGGATGTCATGACGATAACAAACTTAAGATTCCAACTTACCTCAGGAAAATCCGCGGAATGAACACAGCTCAATCGAAAATCTGAAACAATGGAGAACGGAACGTTAGTCTCATCTGGTTACGAGGATCTGTGGTCCACAGGCAATTTTATTGACAATAAACCAAGAACATTTGTTTGTTTATATTTACAAAAACACTCATGTCAAAGCGATAAAATTCTCTCTCTCTCTCTCTCTCTCTCTCTCTCTCTCTCTTTCTGACAATATATATAATTGTTTTTATATTTACAACAACATATATGTCAAAGTGATAAAATTCCTTCTCGGAGATCAGAAAACATATTCTCTCTCTCTCTCTCTCTGACAATATATATTTTCTTATATCTACAATAACATTTATGTCAAAGTGATAAAACTCCTTCTCGGGGATCAGAAAGCATATTCTCTCTCTCTCTCTCTCTCTCCAAGGAACCTTTTCCCCCAACGCTCTTATTAGAATTTTGAGAGAGAGAGAGAGAGAGAGAGAGAGAGAGAGAGAGAGAGAGAGAGAGAGAGTCGCCTTTGTCAAAACATGAAATAAAACCTGAAGCTATAATCATAAAATATTCCTATACACTCAAATACTTTCAAATATTCCCATACACTCAAATACTTTCAAATATTCCCATACACTCAAATACTTTCAAACTCTTGAATATGTCCAAAACGGTTTCAATACTTTTAGAAACTTGAACTTTTAAAAGTTTTAATGCTTTGACACCAATGTTTTTAAAAGTTTTTTTTAATACTTTTAAAGACTAGAAATACTACTGAAAGTATATTAATCCTTTTAGACACTCGAACACTTTTAAGTGTTTTAATACTATTAAACACCTGAAAATTTTTAAAAGCGTTTGAATACTTTAAAAGTGTTTTAATACCTATTAAACACTTGAATAGTTTCAAAAGTGTTTTAATGCTATTAAACAAATTAATATTTTCATAAGTGTTTTAGTATTAAAATAAAAAAAAATTTTCAGGGGTTAAAAATAGTAACCTTTGAATATTTTCTAAATTGTTAATAATTTCATTTTTATTTTTAATACTTTTAAACTAATATTTTTAAAGGTATTTTAATATTCAACACACGAAAATACTTTAAAAAGTGTTCTTATTTTAAACATTTGAATACTTTAAAATGTTTTAATGCTATTAAAAACCTAAATATCTTTAAAAATGTCTTAATACTTTTAAACACTTGAATACTTTTAAAAGTCTTTTATACTTTTCAAAGTGTTCTCATACCTGTAAACACCTGACTTAAAATTGTTTTAATATTTAAAAAAACTAAAATGTCTTAAGAAACGTTTTAATACTTTTAAACACTGGCATACTTTTACAAGCGTATTGATACTTTTAAACACTTGAATATTTTTTTAAAGTGTTTTAATATTTTAAAAGTGGTTTAAAACCTTTAAACACCTGAATACTTTCAAGTGTTTTAATACCTCTAACAACTTGAGTATCTTTAAAAGTGTTTTAATACCTTTAAACAATTGAATGATTCTAAAAGTGTCTTGCTACTTGGAAAAGACTTGAATGCTTTTAAAAGTGTCTTACTATACTTTTAAAAGACTTGAATGCTTTTAAAAGTGTCTTACTACTATTAAAAGACTTGAATGCTTTTAAAAGTGTCTTACTACTTTTCAAAGACTTGAATGCTTTTAAAAGTGTCTTACTACTTTTCAAAGACTTGAATGCTTTTAAAAGTGTCTCAATACGTTTAAACACCTGAATCCTTTCGAAAGCGTTTCTGTTAACCCCACAGATCCTACGGTTCTGGGTTTCGTGTGGAACACCAGCAACTACAAATGTAACCTGACCTACTGCAAATTCTTCCCCCACAAAGTTCCTTTTAGGAGCGCTTCCTTAACTCCAAGGAAGCGGTAAAGGTCATGGGTTCAGAGCAGTCCCCCTAAAAGCATTAGAATCTCTCTCTCTCTCTCTCTCTCTCTCTCTCTCTCGAAGACGTCTTCTAAACTCCTGAAACGGTTTCTGTTCAAAGAACAAGGGCTCTTCGGAAGTGCGCCTATCATAAATAAGGCGAAACAGAAGGCTAGAACGAGAAACAGGCACCCCCACCCTTAACCCCCATCCCCCCCCCCCCCCACACACACACACAAATAAAATACGTATTTCTATGGGGTGAAGCTGGAGGCATAAGATAAGGAAGAGGCAGGAGGTGGTCACCGACGCCGAATACTAAATGTGATCTTTCAACTTTTATATATATTATACAAAGAGGCAGGAGGCAATGAAAAGGGGAGCAATTAGGGTAAATGCATTAATGGACGGATGGATGTATGGCACTTAAGAGCCCAGTTCAGGCTCTGGGGCCAAGTGGACCACTCAGCGCCGTCATAAAAGGAAAAAGAAAAATCAAGAAATGGTGTCGAGAGTGAGAATGGATGATGTGAGGCCCGCTACAATGACCCCCAGTTAGCTAATGCTGAATGGCCCAGTTCCTCGATGAATTTAAAAGGAGACAAATAAGGCGACAGGAAATTCAAGGGAAATGACAGACTATAAGAAATATCCCAACTGTGAATCGTCTCGATTCGTGATGAAGTCCACGACAACGGTCCACAATCATAAATACAAATATTTCATTAATTGCCGTCTATTTTTTTTAAAACTGCTGAGGCCAGAGGGCTGCAAATTGGCATGTCGATTATCCACTCTCCAATCATCAAACATACCAAATTGCAGCTCTCTAGCCGCAGTCGTTTTAACTTTATTTAAGTTCTTAGTCAATACCTATAGACAACCTTGGGACCTTGGCAGCTTCAAACAAGCTCATCACCACCTTTCTGTCATCTCAACAGTGTGGAATAAACAAAAAGTATTGATCTTCCAATGACCTCTCTAGCCTTAAACGACCTTCTCCTAACTTGAAATGTCATTGTAGCTTTAAGCAACTTTATCTTAATTCCTCTGTGACTGTTAGCCATGAGGGACCTTTAATTCTTGTGACTGTTAGCTATGGGGGACCTTTAATTCTTGTGACTGTTAGCCATGAGGGACCTTTAATTCTTGTGACTGTTAGCCATGAGGGACCTTTAATTCTTGTGATGGTTAGCCATTGAGGGACTATTTTTCTTGTTGCTGTTAGCTATGACCTTTAATTCTGTGACTGTTAGCTATGAGGGACTTTAATTCTTGTGACTGTTAGCTAGAGGGACCTTTAATTGTGACTGTTAGCCTGAGGGACCCTTTAATTCTTGTGACTGTTAGCCATGAGGGACCTTTAATTCTTGTGACTGTTAGCCATGAGGGACCTTTAATTCTTGTGACTGTTAGCCATGGGGGACCTTTAATTCTTGTGACTGTTAGCCATGAGGGACCTTCAATTCTTGTGACTGTTAGCCATGAGGGACCTATTATTCTTCTGTCACTGTCAGCCCTGGGGGATTTTATCTTAAGAGTTTAAAATCCTAAAATGACCTCGATAGCCCAAGGTGATCCATTCTAATATCGGAAGATGACAACATTACAAGAAACACGCCGTTCTTTTTCAACATCGCACTTTCATCGTCCAACTCGACAAAAAATAAAATTTCTTTTCCAATCAGTTATGAGAATAATGTTGGGCATAACCTCTCATATACCAAGTAGGCGTAGAGTGAGCTCCTTATACAAGGGCATTACAGAAACGAGACGTTGCTTTCTATCAATGATAAGCTTGACTAGCACATTTGTTACCGTTCTAAAACATTCACGATGCTGCAACCTAATACATACATTGCAATACAGAGAACGAGAGATGTACAAGTTCTTGAAAGCTCGCTGTGCGATACTTTATCTGGAAACTAAACTGTGCAACTCATCATTCTCTCTCCTGCTCTAGATGCAATAACAAACAACAACAACAACAGCAACTCTAAATACAAGCAAACAAATGCCCTGACTCGGAATAGCTTGCTTGTGCCGGCGGGGGTAAGGAAGCCTGACCTTTGAGATTCTATAATATCAGAGCTCCTAATGACACAATTATGCTCCAGAATCGAAGTTAACCCCTTTGCAGCGCTTTCATGTTGGCTGCGACTGCAAATTCACGAGATCCAAAGCTCCTGGGGGAGGTGGAGAAGAAGACACAGCAGTTAAGTATGTAAAATCTTTCCTCCTTTATGGTCCTGTGTGTGTGAGAGAGAGAGAGAGAGAGAGAGAGAGAGAGAGAGAGAGAGAGAGAGAGAGATATGAATGGTTTCACCTTCTCGGAAAGAGACACTCTCTCTCTCTCTCTCTCCTTTACATGCGACCTACTACTGGTCGACTAACGACCAGGTGCATCACTTCATCGCTGAAGTCAAACTCGCTCATCTCTCCTCCTCATCAAACAACAACATCGGCACGGTCATCGAACGCTAGTAACTCAGTTTGCGAGCAGAGAGAACTCCCGGTGCGAGGAGGAGGAGAGGAGGAGGAGGAGGAGGAGGAGGAGAGAGAGAGAGAGAGAGAGAGGCTACATAAAAACTGAAAGCTTCGCATTAAAGAAGCTGAGAGAGAGAGAGAGAGAGAGAGAGAGAGAGAGAGAGAGGTTCAACTGCATAAAAGCAGAGAGAGAGAGAGAGAGAGAAAAAAAAACCTATACACCTCCGGCCTCGTGACATTTCCCGAGCATTGGCTAAATCATACAGCCAAGGTTATCTTTAACTAAATGACCAAGTACACGGAGGAGATCCAGTGGAAAAGGTCAGAGATAGAAGCGTGAGTCCCACACAGAAAATACCGCCGCAGCATCCAGATGACATCCCGGAGATGAGCTGGGGCGGAAGGGCGGCGCCGGAGAGAGAGAGCATCATTTTCCCTTCCTCCGAACCCCGCTCACAAATTCCAAATTCTCCGCCTAGCGCTCCTGGGTGTCTTTGTGACCCATACCCCTCGTATTCCATTCAGCACTGCAAGGGAGATTGACATTGGGATTTGAAACGTGCAACAGGAGAAAGACATCGCGGTTGCACTCAGTAACAGCGCTCCTTGCTAGGGCTGGCCCAAAGCATTAAATCCTTTTTCACATGGCTACGAACCAATTGGTTTCTTAGCTACGGGACTTACAGTTTATTGTGGGATCCGAACCAAATTATATCGAGAAATGAATTTCTAATCACCAGAAATAAATTCCTTTGATTCCTAGCTGGCGGCCGCGGGAAGCGAACTCCGGCTACCAGACTGATAGTCGAGTACGGAACCCACTCGTCCAGTGAAACAATTGTCAGGAGCGGGTGAAAAGTCACGATGATTTTTGGAGGATGGGGCTACTAGACTACTTTATTCTTAAGAATTTCCGGGCAGGTAACGGTCTTGACAAATGTTGTAGCTACAATTCACCGAATTTGGATGAGCCCTTTGAAAAAGGGAAAAATAAAACTCCTTCTTTTTATCATACGCGTCAGTTACCGGTGAAAAGCTGCGGCAGACAGGAAGAAGGCTTGGGAAAAAAAAAAAAAAAAAAAAAAAATAAAAGGTCAGACTCGAAAATAATCTCTCCCGTGTGTTCTTCACTGTTAGCGCACAAAAGCATCCTCAAAGAGAAAGGTTGTTAGCTAATTTAACAGCCTTCAATGCCATCAAGCGCGTAATATAATAATATAATAATGATAATACAAGACTGTATCTACTGTTTCTTTTTCTGTAAAACAACTAAAAATATGGATAAAAAAAATGCCACGTACACTACAGAATTTCACCATAAAATGACGTGAAAACTTTGAGAGGATTCGTAGGAGCAAAGCCTCAAACATTAATTGGGACAGGCGTGATGCGGCTTGGTACTGGCGAACATCAAAAGAAACGCGTCAGAATTCCAAAAGAACCTCGACGAGTGCGGTGGAAGTAACGTTTTATTATATTACGTTTGAGTTACGCCGTCAGTCGCAGCTTCCTCCTACTTCAAAAATGACCTACAAGCTCCCACTCGTTAGCTTTCTATGGACGAAAGTTTTGAGATGACTCTGTCTGTCCGTTCTCACTTTTTCCTGTGCCTCCTCAGACCTTGAAAATACCGAGGCTAGAGGGCTGCAAATTGTTACGTTGATCATCCACGCTCCAATCATCAAACAAAGAAAATAGCAGCCCTCTAGCCTCTGTGGCTTTTGTTCTATTTAAGGTTAAAGTTCGCCATGATCGTCCGTCTGGCACCGGCTAAAGGAAAGCCATCACCGGGCCGTGGGTCGCAGCTTATATAGCATTATAACGAAATTAAACGCTGTACAGAAAATTCGATTGCGCCGAAGAAACTTCGGCGAAATATTTACTTGTTTACTTTTGATTTTTGATGCCAAGTACCGCTTGATGGCTTTCGGGTCCCCATGAGACCAATTCCAGAGGTTACCAGACTCCTCCCACTTCAATTTCTGTTACTGGTTACCAGAACTTGGGCGAACAAGGCGTCTGGCGATCGTCAATGGCCACCTATTGAAATCACAGGATTGCGTTGTTTCCTCTAAGGATAGTAGCACATTTTGAAGAACATCTCATAAAAAAAAAAAATGGCGGGGGGCATATAAACTCATATTCTAATAAGGACTGTCTTGCAACATGCAAGCAGTTCGTTTTCAAAGATTTGACACAAAATTACAGACAATCATAACTCCATACAAATAGAGCTCTAAAAATTGACTTTCTTAACTCAGGACAAACAGAACTAAAAAAATTGAATTTAATAAACCCACAGAAAAAGAGGGACCTCAAAAAATCGACTTTCATACCTTCCACATAAATAAGAGAAATTTTCTTAAAAGTTAAACATAATTCCCCTTCTTATAAGGAAAGTCTTGCAACATTCAAGCAGTTCGTTTTCATAGAACTGACACAAAATGATCGACTTTCATACCTTCCAAATAGACAGAGAGAAAAAACTTTTTTGGAAGCTGCACTTATTATGTTGATTAAAACAGACATAGGTACAGAATGAAAAACATCCATTTTTTAACTTAATAATACAAGACACACAAATAAATATTTAAGATACATATGCAGATGATGGATAGATTGATAGATAGACCGTATACATAAACAGATATATACAGATCGACGCTCGACGATGCAAAGGTCAACGGAATAATATTTTTTTTCTTCTTCTGGACCGACATCATCATAATGCCCCAATAAAAGAAGCATACCCCGCAATCCGAACCAATTGCGGCTTTCTCTCTCTCTCTCTCTCTCTCTCTCTCTCTCTCTCCTCTCCTCTCTCTCTTCTCTCTCTCTTCTCTCTCTCTCTCGATAGTCCTGAATAAAGCTACCTCGTGCAGGACGTACAATACAACCTCATTGCTGTGTAACTGTACCGATAGGGGTGCCACGAGGAAGGCAATTCCATTGATTGTATGCGGAGACATTCTCTCTCTCTCTCTCTCTCTCTCTCTCTCTCTCTCTCTCTCTCTCTCTCTCTCTGTATGTGTGTGTGTGTTTTCTTACGGCTTTCAGCCGACGGCCAAGGGAATATCGGAAGCCTTCTCTCTATCATCTTTAACACCGGGTGATCCTTGGACTGTCGTCCCTCATATGAAATGGAACAGACCTTTATTCTTGAGATTCCTGGAAGTTTTATACCATATCTATATGTCTATATATATTTGTGTGTCTGTATTTATTACAATATATACACACACATATATTTGTATGCATGCATGTATTAATGTAATATATCTATATATATATATATATATATATATATATATCATATATATATATATGTATATATAGTTAATATCGTCCTATTTTCCTATGCGGTTCATAGAGTTCCCATATTAAGAACAATATATCTATGCATACATACATACATACATACATATATATATATATATATATATATATATATATATATATATATATATATATATATATATATATATATATATATCGTCACATTTTCCTATGGGCGGTTCATAGAGTTCCATATTAAGAACAATATATCTATGCATACATACATTACATACATACATTATATATATAATATATATATATAATATATATATTATTATATATATATATATATATATAATACCGTATATATATATATATTATGCACAGATATAGTCCAAACTTTGCAACAAGAATTACTGTTCTTAATATGGGAACTCTATGAACTACATAGGAAAATAGGACATTAACTCTCACTCGCGAGAATATATAAATTCAATCCGGTCTTAAGCCCAAATCAAAACGGAGAGCTCTTGCAGGACCAGGGAGCATACACTGCAAAGATGGTTTAAAGAAAGCTTCGTTGCTGTCAACTGCAAGGAACAAACTGTCACAGTAAGGTCCCATTGCCAAAAAAAAATTAACTAGATAAAATTTTCAATGATCAAACACAGTTTTTTTGTGAATTCTACTGACCACAGAGAGAGAGAGAGAGAGAGAGAGAAAGGGGAAAAAGAAAAAATGAGAGAGAGAGAGCGATAGAGAGAGAGAGAGAGAGAGAGAGAGAGAGATAGAGAGAGAGAGAGAGAGAGAGAGAGAGAGAGAGAGAGAGAGAGAGAGACTCCCACCTACTGTCAATGGAACACTCTTGCCTCCTAGTACCCACATTGCCACAACCACATTACATTGAAGCAAGTTTGTGCAACTTTGTGAAGGAGTTTCTTTTTATAGAGGCATAAAAACTGTCTCTACTCGGTTCGCATTCCAAGACATTTCGCCCCATTCAGGGATAATCTACTCCCGGGATATTTATAGAACTCGGGCATATATTTCTGTTTCGGATTCCTTGGCTGGAATTGCTTGTCTTTCTTCCCTGATTAAGTAATGGTTATATTTGTTATTATCCCATGAACCAAACTTACTTTATAACAGAGTTGAACTTTCAACACACCTGTACAAAATAAGACTGGGGGCCCTTCGTGTACCAGAAATATACCAGCATACCTCCTGGTATTCGAATGAATGCCAGTATCATTCCTGGAGTTGGGCAACATATCAAAGTGTCAACCCAAGTTATAC
This sequence comes from Macrobrachium nipponense, assembly GCF_015104395.2. Classification (NCBI taxonomy): domain Eukaryota; kingdom Metazoa; phylum Arthropoda; class Malacostraca; order Decapoda; family Palaemonidae; genus Macrobrachium; species Macrobrachium nipponense. The sequence goes on from NC_061089.1 coordinate 65,824,351, forward strand.
AAGCTACGGATGCACGGCACTAGAACTTGTGTATTTTTTTGAAGCATCTGCCAGCAGTGAGCAGATACTTGAAATTCCAGCCACTTCAACCACCGCCAGCTTCGAATTCCAGCCCTATGTAATAATCTGGAGTCAATTGTGCTGAGGAAAATGATATATCCAAATCCTTCCCACAATGCAAACACATGAATATATTCCATACATGGTAATGTTTATAACAATAAAGCAAGGAACACAGACCACTCCGTGTGTGTGTGTGTGTGTGTAATCCTAGAACATATGCAAAAAACCTTCTGAACTCGTCAACAACTGTTCCAAAACTAATTCGTTTTCTACTCTGCTGCCGAGATAATAATCCAATCAAGTTAGGCCGGATTTGAAAAGGAAATTCTCGCCTCTCTCAGAATTGTATAATTTTCTCGTTACATCAGTTCTATCCGTCCCAAGATCTCGGATTAACTTACACCTGTTTATTACGTATGCTAACGACTCCTCCTGGTTAGGATTTAACAGAAGCAGTCGGAAGCCATTCACGATTACTATCATAAATAGCGGGTCACAGTTCACTCACCTCTTTAACCTCATAAAATGCCAGGTGGCCTAAAAGTTATCTGTGCCACCTCTAGGCACCGATGTTTGGGTTCTATATCAAAGATACGCCAATACCCCTATTAAATGTTAATTTCTGATCAAATACAACTGGTTGAAACTTCAGCCACAAAATTTATGTACACAAGTGTTGAGGACAACATTTGATATAAGTTTGTTTTTTACGACCACAGAGTGAAATTGAACTATTTTTTTAGTTTAGCAAACCATCTTGCTTGCAGGGCGAATCTGAATTCACTGTGCATAAACCTTATAATCTTCTTGGCATTATCAACATAGAAAAGAGATTTAAAAATGCAATGCATCATGCTTTCTAGGTTTTCGCTCTCGATGTTGTCCATCCAATATGTTCATTTCAGAGTCAGTTTTGTTCATTCTTGCTTCTCATCACATTTCTTACATAAAAACAAAAATGACACGAATCACAATTTCCCTGTACATAAACACCATAGCTTACAAAACGCGTCTATCCTCAATGCTGGTCGTCATTGCAAAAAACAAACACTGTAAAACGAAAGGAAAGTAAGTGTATGCTGGTGGCCCGTATAATATACAATTACTTTATAATTCCTATACATGACAATAGAAGAATTGCCTTGTTCCCATAAATATTTAAATGATAAAGCTAGACTAAATAAATATCCACAAAACCTGATTTCTACAAATACTCGAAAGACCAAATCAGATTATACTTATTATAATGAATATCCAAAAATCTGGTTCCCACATGATATTTGAATGCCGAAGTTGGATTAAAAAAAATAATACAAAACTGATTCCCACAAATATTTGAAAGCCAAAATTAGATTAAATAAATATCCAAAATTCTAGCTTCCATATAAATATTCCAATGCCAAAGTTAGAGGAAATTGATACAAAAATCTGTTTCCCATAAGTATTCGAATGCCCAGTTAGAAGAAATCAAGAACCCAAAACCTGATTCCCACAAATATTGGAATGCCCAAGTTAGATGAAATAAATATATACCCAAAATTCAGGTTCCCACAATTATACGAATGCATCAGTTAGACAAAGTAACTATAAAAAATTCTGCCTCCAACAAATACTGAAATGCCACAGATAAGATGAAATATACATCCAAAACTGTGGTTCCCACAAATATTTGAATACGGAAGTTGGACGACAAACATATCGAAGAACCTGGCTTCTACAAATATTCGAATGCCAAAGTTAGACGAACTATATACATATATATATATATATATATATATATATAGTATATATAGTATATATAGTATATATATATATATATATATATATATAAACAGGCATCTACGAATACCAACAACTTAGGCCGTTACATTGACAGAAAGAAAAAAAAGTTTTCCATGACATGTGAGCGACGGCAATCATTCTCGTAGTACCGACGCCAACAGACTTGACACCTCGAGCACAAATATATTTCCCCACTTGGAATTTTTCCCGGCAGGAAGGACGATGACGGCGACGCGACAAAAGGATCCTATCAGGAGGGATCAACCATCAGCCACCGAGAGAAGAGGAGGAAGAAGAGGAAGAGGAAAGGACACCTGCCGAAGGATGCCGCAATAACTCGCAATCGCAACTGCAAAGTCATTATCCGAAAGATGATTCGCACCAGAGCAGAGAGTGTAAGTTTCGACAAATTTCCACGCCCGGGGAAAAATGGGAACATTGCCAATGTCATCAAAGTCAAACGTTTTTTTTTTTTTTTTTTTTTTCAAATGGGCAACTTTTATGTGTAGCCAGACTGATATAAACCTATCTATCAATCGATTCAATCAAACCTGAATGTGAATGCCGCTAACGACATCAACCGCCCTCCTCGTTAACCAAAATTTAGTCAAATGATGAAATAAAAAAAACCTAATTTTTTTTCCTACGCCGAACAATACACTGAAACCACAGGCGTAAATATCATTTGCATGCAAATAAAAGCTTCTACAGAAACAATGTGCAAATGTCATTTGCATATAAATAAAAACATCTACAGAAACAATTACTGTAAACATCACGTAACAACAATGAACAGACCAAAGACACGAGGGAGGCGTTGTACTGATGTTATCAGGAAAATGACCATAACATCGAGGTGCCACAAGTCTCTCATTTTACATCAATAAAGAAGTACAAGCTGCGTTTCAAGGTGGATATTCCACATATTTCATCCAGTGCATTATGCAATGAACATCACAAAATCCATTAAAAACGAATGTTGAACACTGTTTAGCTTCGCTAATGACTGACCTCCTACTATAACAACATCTGATCATGGAAAGCTCAACAGGAGGAAAACCTCGCAATTGCGTTAGGAGAGGGTGGATAGCAAGATGGAAGAAATATACTATGAGTGGCGGTACAGCAAAAGGAACGAAAGGGGTTGCAGCATCTAGGGGCCGAAGGGACGCTGCAAATATTCAGTAATGCCTACAGTGCATCGCGTGACGGCACTGACATCCCCCTTCCTCCGGGGGACATTTCCCTAAACAGCTGTCATACTCAGATCAAAAATTCATTGCTTTCTACATGAAATTTGGCTTTCCATTCGCTCACTTTACCCCACTCCAACAAAGCAGTCCGCTTCCTTCAAGTCTTCTTGCACCTTTCCCAATCTTATATAATAGCAAATCTTAAAGAACAACTTTATAAGATGCAAGAGGTGTAACTGTTTTGGTTTAACAACGTTCACAATAATAACAATAATAATTTTTATAAGATGCAACTGTTCTGGTTTATTATTATTAATAATAATAATAATAATAATAATAATAATAATAATAATAAAATATGCAGCTGAGGGACCAACTTCCGTGGAATTAACCTGTAAGATATATACTTCACTTTCGTCAAGTGCATTTCTTTTCACTGTAATCATACTGCATTACATCGGTTACAGAACTAACAATGCGTTACGGTTCACTACTGTAATGTGGTGCATAACTCCTTTTAGCATCACATTGCGTTACAGTAATGTAAAGCATTACATTTCCGAGATAACAATCATAATGAGCTACATCGACGTCACAGTTCTTACAGTGAATTAATGCCTTACGCAACAATGACAAGAGTGCATCTCTTCGCTCCCTTCACACTGAGTGCCAAGTATATTTCGTCAACGACGCTACTGACCTACAGATCCAAACTTGTCCTTGGTTTCAACAAATTACATAAAACAGGAAAAAAAAAACACTTGCATCAGTTACCTCCCCAAATGACAAATGAAAGACATTCCTATCTAACGCAATAATAATAATAATAATAATAATAATAATAATAATAATAATAATAATAATAATAATAATAATAATAATGTCGCAATACCATGGGACACCAGAGTTGAAGAGAAAGAGAAGGAAAAAATGGATAAGTATCAAGATCTGAAAATAGAAAGAAGAAGGATATGGGATATGCCAGTGGAAATCGTACCCATAATCATAGGAACACTAGGCACGATCCCAAGATCCCTGAAAAGGAATCTAAGAAAACTAGAGGCTGAAGTAGCTCCAGGACTCATGCAGAACATTGTGCTCCTGGAAACAGCGCACATATAAGAAAAGTGATGGACTCCTAAGGAGGCAGGATGCAACCCGGAACCCCACACTATAAAACCACCTAGTCGAATTGGATGACTGTGATAGACAAAATAATAATACCAATAATAATAATAAAATAAAATAAAATAATTAGCAGTGGTAGGAGTAGCAATAATAGTAGTAGTCAGAAAACATTCCTATTAAGCAAGACAAAACGCCAAACTCGCCAACACCCACTCATCTAGATCCTAACCCGACAGATTTATCAAACTTGAGTCTTTAACAAAATACACAAGGCAGAAACAGAAACATACTTGCATCGGTTACATTCCGGAATGACAAAGAAAACAGTCCCATTTATGTCAAAAAATTATTATTATTATTATTATTATTATTAGCAGAGGTGGCAGTAATAATAAGAAAATATTCCTATGTAATGAAACGAAACCAAAAATCGACTTGTTAAAACCCACAAGTCTAAATCCTTAAAAGATAAGATTTACAAAACCAGCAAAGCACTAACCAGAAGCCAGCCACGAAAAAGCAAACCACACCAAAGGTGAGAGAGAGAGAGAGAGAGAGAGAGAGAGAGAGAGAGAGAGAGAGAGAGAGAAGCATCCTCATCCTACGAGATCCAACCACCAGCATCAGCCCCAGCTTAGGAAACCGGACTACTAACAGCAAGTCGTCGGTACACGGAGTGACGACCCACGACGACGACTTGCACAACCTCGCAAGTGTGGTCACAGCAGCAACAGCAGACCGCGAAACCCCTGGTTATTTACATCATTTTGGAGGTCGTTTTAGAATACTGATGAACACAAACATGACATCAGCAGTAGAGGCACCACGCACGGGAGGAGGACGTGCTTGGCGTTGGCGACGACCTCGGAGCCTCAAGGAGGTCTCATAAGCGGTCTTCCTCAACAGTTGTTTATTATAGTAGTAGTAGTAGTAGTAGTAGTAGTAGAGAGAGAACTACCTCCACAATCATCATTAAGATAACCTCCTTTTCCTGATTAATCACCATCATCGTCATTATGTACGCGATCACCGTCACCACTATTATTAGCTAATGAGGGCCACATAAAGAGGGATTCCGCTGACAGCGGACAGGGACAAACCTTATCAACGTAATGGAAAACGAAAATGAAACGCCTGGCGTCGTTCCCACTAAAAAAAAAAAAAAAAAAAAAAAAAAAACTCCCATTAGAAAAAGCTTTCCGAAGCCGATAGCACAATAAGCAATCCTACCAATGAGGTGGGGTTGACCATATTAACCTGAAACTTTTTTTTTATTTCTTTCTTTCTTTTTAGGGAGCTCACGTGAAGTGGACAAACTTCCTCAGAATGACTCGTGTTGGCCAAGAATGCATGTCCAGTCTTTCATAATTACCCATTATGACGAATATTTATTCAAAATTAATGGCGAATATTTCTTTAAAAAAATAGTAAGTGTAACCAACTCGTAAGGAATTAACTCATAAACTTTAACAGTCAGATAGAGCTGAGCAACAGTGGCATGCGCTTTATAGAAGTTATTATTACAGCCTCTCTACATATAAGTTAAGACAATTGCCATCACTTAATAGCAACATTGCATTCAACACTTTGTTCAACAATACGATTTAAATCAAATACTTAACAGGAATACTCACTTCTACCTGCCCCGGAGTTTCATTTGGACCATATTAATTCCAATCTGTGAAATTAGGCAACATCGAGTCTGGGCAGTTCTTGGAAGGGTATGGAAGGGTATCAACTGAGTCTATACGCAACTCGTACACGAGGTCACTTTGACCATCAGTGTGGGCTATGGTAGATTCACATCAGCCGTGCATCTGACGCATAGGCCAGTCCCTTACGACGCTCCTGATTGGCTGTTGATAAGCCAGTCACAGGGCTGGACACTCTCAGTCTCTCTCGAGAGTTCACCTAGGCAGGATGTATATGGTCCACCTCTCCTGAAAGACGTATCCCTCAGGAGAGGTGGAACATAGATCTTAACCATATGAACTCTATCGAGAGACTGAGAGTTTCCAGCCTGTGACTGGCTTATCAACAGCCAATTAGGAGCGTCTGATATGAATCTACTATAGGAACTACCGAAACATTCACCGCTTTAAAAACTTCCAACAAACTTTGGAGTCAGATGTAAGGAGCAACAGGTTATCGGAGTCAAATTGACTTGAAAAAAAAATAACGCTGTGAAACGGAATGGAATATGAAATTCAGGCTTAAAGACCAAGCACTGGGAGCTATGAAGCCATTCAGCGCTGAAAGTGTTATTAAAATATTATCATTAAGAGAGGGTGGAAAGAAAGATGGAAAGGGGGAAGATGAACAAAGGTCCAGTAACTGGAATGAAAGGGGTTGCAGCTAGGGGACCAAAGGACGCTGCAAAGATCCTTAGAATAGAATAGAATAGAATAGAATATATATAGGACTTAGGTGTAAGGCCAAAGAACCTTATGTAATGCCTACACTGCGCTCCGTTTCTTGAAAACACTACATTGTCAATCAGTAACTGTCCAAGCTTACCGGAGGTTTTCACACAGTCAAGACTAAATTTATTCTATGACCTACAACTTCACACAGTACGAGAAGATTACATCACTAAAAGATCGGGATAGAGAACAAACACTGATTCAGGATACATGTGCATGAACAAAATTTGCACCTTCTTTTCGCATGTTCGTTAATATCTTTCAATTAAACATTTCGTTTCCGCTTTTAGTAAGCATTATGCAGTAGCCT
>NC_061089.1:65836249-65843749 GCF_015104395.2 Macrobrachium nipponense
AACAAGTCGCAAAAGAAATTGAAGGCGATAAATCACAAATTCAAGATGAAGAAAAATTCTAGATAGAAATTTTCTAGACAAAATTATTCAAGAAGAAGAATTAAAATTAATTCAAAAAATTATTCAAGAGAAATTCGATGAACTCAAGAAAAAAATTTCAAGACAAAGAACAAACTCAAGAAATTCAAGAAGAAATTCAAGACGGGGAAGGGGGGTTAGAAGCAAACATTCAAGATAAATAGTCAAGAATAAACACGTTCAAAAAAAACCGCAGTGTAGGAAAACGGTTCTATTTGAAGGGTAAAAAACTAATTCCTTGTGATTGATTGATTGTGTAGTATATCTGGCGTCACGACATCTGTGTAATTGACACCGAAATAAATTAAATAGAAAAAATTAAATTTTTGATAAATTTCCTATAAAAATATCTATAAATATATTATATAAAAATTTTGTTCATACATACAAGTTCTTACATAGATAATCTATATATAATTTAAATTTGGTTAAGGAGGCCCACCTCCCTCATAAAAATATATAACTGCTCTATATTACAATCCTTTCCAAGAATTTTAGCTAGGATAAAATTACATACTCTGTCACGACCCCAAGACAGGAACCTATGTCTCAAATTCCCAAGTCTGGGACATTCAGCCAGCAAACGTCTCACAGTCAAGGGCTTGTGAAGGGTGGGACGACAATTCCCTATGAATTTCCCAGTGGAAGATGGAAAGTAACTCCCTGTGAAGGATGGGACAAAAATTCCCGGTAAAAGATGGGAAAACAATCAAACAAGTCCATGTGAAGGATGGGAAAACAATTCCCTGTGACGATGGGGAAATAATTCCCGGTTAAGAATGAGAAAACAATTCCCTGTAACGATGGGGAAATAATTCCCTGTTAAGAATGGGAAAACTATTCCCTGTGACGATGGGGAAATAATTCCCTGTTAAGAATGGGAAAACTATTCCCTGGGACGATGGGGAAATAATTCCCGGTTAAGAATGGGAAAACAATTCCCTGGGACGATGGGGAAATAATTCCCGGTTAAGAATGGGATAACAATTCCCTGTGACGATGGGGAAATAATTCCCTCTTAAGAATGGGAAAACAATTTCCTGTAACGATGGGGAAATAATTCCCTGTTAAGAATGGGAAAACAATTCCCTGTGACGATGGGGAAATAATTCCCGGTTAAGAATGGGAAAACAATTCCCTGGGACGATGGGGAAATAATTCCCGGTTAAGAATGGGAAAACAATTCCCTGTGACGATGGGGAAATAATTCCCGGTTAAGAATGGGAAAACAATTCCCTGGGACGATGGGGAAATAATTCCCTCTTAAGAATGGGAAAACAATTCCCTGTGACGAATGGGGGAAAAATAATTCCCGCTTAAGAATGGGGAAAACCAATTCCCCTGTGACGATGGGGAAAATTTAATTCCTTCCCGGGTAAAGGGGGAATGGGAAAACAATTCCCTGGACTATGGGGAAATAATTCCCGGTTAATAATGGGGAAAAAATTCCCGTGACGATGGTGGAAATAATTTCCCCGGTTCGAAGGGAAAACAATTCCCTGTTGACGATGGGGTTGGAAAATAAAAAATTCCCTTCCCGGGCTAAGGGAAATGGGAAAACAAAAAATTCCCTGTACGATGGGGAAATAATTCCTGGTTAAGAATGGGAAAACAATTCCCTGGGACGATGGGGAAATAATTCCCGCTTAAGAATGGGAAAAAATTCCCTGTGACGATGGGGAAATAATTCCCGCTTAAGAATGGGAAAACAATTCCCTGTGACGATGGGGAAATAATTCCCGGCTAAGAATGGGAAAACAATTCCCTGTGACGATGGGGAAATAATTCCTGGTTAAGAATGGGAAAACAATTCCCTGGGACGATGGGAAAATAATTCCCGGTTAAGAATGGGAAAACAATTCCCTGGGACGATGGGGAAACAATTCCATGTTAAGAATGGGAAAAAATTCCCTGTGACGATGGGGAAATAATTCCCGGTTAAGAATGGGCAAAAATTCCCTGTAACGATGGGTAAATAATTCCCTGTTAAGAATGGGAAGCTAATCCCAGTAACAGCAAAGGAAAAATTCTCAAATGACGCTATAAAAAGAAATCAAGACAAAGGGACAAATTCCTGGTGACGCAAGAGCAAAAATACCCAGTGACGAATGTGTAAAAATAAATTCCGAATAAAAGACCCCATCTGCAACCCGAAAGCTGTGATAAATTTTCGAGGAGGAAAAAAGAATTTCAAGAATAATTTCATATCTATTTATTCCTCCAACATTGGAAATAACTATCTTTGTCTCCATTTATTCCTCCAACACTGAAAATGAGAATCTTCGTTTCTTAGCACTTTTGAACAAAAACTTAGCGGGTCTTTTTAACAGACTAATTTAAAATTCGGTTAAAAAAACCATTTCGGTACAAATGGCGGCGATACCAAATCTTCGGCGAATAAATGATCTCAACTATAGGGATACACAATCAACAGATTATATATATATATATATATATATATATATATATATATATATATATATATATATATATATATATATATATATATATATATATATATATATATATATATAATGTGAATATATATGTGTGTATGTTTAATACTAATTAGTTAATGCCATGCGACCTAGATCAAACGTTCAGGCGGGTTAACCATCCCCTCCCCACCCTAAAACCCTGCAACCCCCCCCCCCCCCCCCACCCGGCAAAAGGGGTCTGATCTGTCCTAATGAGAACTCATCTTTAGGGAAATCGCGGCCATGAATATTCGAGCGGGCAAGGATATCATCATCATCATCACCACCATCATCATCATCCCGCTGGAACAGGCAGTCGTCACAATCGGACGGTGGGTGCATAGGCGAAGCCCTTCAAAAGATTACTCCCTGCAATCAATCATAATCCCGCAGGCGAGGGGCGGCAGCGACGCCGCCGGAGCAAAACGATCAGGCACCCTCCCGAAGGGAACGGGGCGAAACGCGCCACGGCCAACGAAGGCACCAAATGAAGTCGGGGCGCGGATTACCCGGGATCACCGAACAAACAATGAGACAGGGACATACATAAACAGGGTATCTGTATATGAGAAGAGAGAGAGAGAGAGAGAGAGAGAGAGGAGAGAGATAGAGAGAGAGAGAGAGAGAGAGAGAGAGACTCACCGGTTATTCTCGCCACAATTTTGAAAAAAGCGTTATTATGTATTGGTAATTCAAATATGTATTAATTAGCAATACTGAGCTAAAACAATATAAATAAATAAATAAATAAATAAATAAATAAATAAATAAATATATATATATATATATATATATATTATATATATATATATATATATATCAGCTGAAGCCACTAGAAAAGTTAAAAATGAAAAGACAAGAGTGCCAAGTACTTTCGTGTATTCAACACATAGTGTATTCAACACATCTGTGTGGCCCGAAGATGTGTTAAATACATGAAAGTACTTGGCACTGTATCTTTTCATTTTTAACTGTCCTAGCGGCTTCAGCTAATATACAAATTCACGTGCTTACTTTCGTGATTTCTTAGTATGTATGTATAGTATAACTATATATATATATATATATATATATATATATATATATATATATATATATATTTATTATAAATAATATATATATATATATATATTAATCTATATATATATATATATATTTATATATATATATATATATGATATATATATCATATATCTATATATATATATATATATATTATATATTATATTATATAATAATATATATATATTTATATATATATATATATATATATATAAATATACACAGTGTGCTCACCTATGCATGGAACTAAACACCTGGTAGTTAATCAACTTTGGTGTAACACAAACGGGGGTGAAGGGTGAAAATGGGGCGTGGAGCTAGCGACCAACCTCTACGACTAATTGTTACATGCACGTCAGAAATCACACAGGAGCAGCAAGACGAAAAGAAGGTTGGGAATTTCTTACCCAAGGTAGGGCCAAAAACACCACATCCAGGGAATAGGAGATATTTATCATTAAAAAATATTACTCCCTAAAAGATATTGAACGAAGTCTGCCTCACACGACGACGAAACTATATCAAGACGACCTACGGGTACATTAAAAAATCAACTCCAAAAGCCACGAACGAAAAAAAAAAGCAAAAAACCGGAAAAAAAATATTCCAAATGCAAAAGCGACGCTGAAAGCGGTTTACAACCAACCAGCCTGACTGAAAGTCCAACACACAGTTTCACTATTATTTTTATTTTTCAGCCAGAAAGCAGCTTATGATTTTATGTGCAGTTTGAAATTCGCAAACCGGAAATGGCCAAGAATCGGGTCGCGGCTTTTATCAAGCGGTTAATTTTCCCCGTTCGCGTTATCATGTTGACACTGGTTATGTGAGAGAGAGAGAGAGAGAGAGAGAGAGAGAGAGAGAGAGAGAGAGAGAGTTGAACGCATAATTCTTCTATATTTATCTTTATTAGTGATACAGTCAGCTGCAGCATCCAGTGGAAGTTTGCCAACAATTACACATAATAAACATCTTGAATAATAATAATAATAATAATAATAATAATAATAATAATAATAATAATAATAAAGTCGGAATTAAAGTTACATGTAAAGCTATGACATGTGACAGATCAGGGAAAATTTCACATTTATAAGGAAACAATTTCGGTTTTTAACAGAAATACTAACATTACAGTCACAGTCACCGTGGTCATGATCTTAACAGTGAGGCGGTATTAAAATAGTACCCTAATAACACTATTTTAACTATTTTCTACAATTTGGAATCCAATTCACAGAGCTTCAACAACAAAATATATGACCTACATATGGGGTTACATCAATTCATTATAAATTAACTGGTGTCGCACACAGTAAGGTCACTGGAAAGCCACATCCAGCAGCGTTTTGGGCCATTTCCCAAAAATTAAAAAATAGATAAAAAAAAAAAATTACAATCAAAATAAAAACGGGTTCCCAAAGAACCCGTTGAAGTTGTAAATTATCTGCTTTATATCATTTCCCACTAAAAGAAAAGGAGAGAGAGAGAGAGAAAAAAAAGTTTCACAAATAACCAGTGGACGTAACGTTTACCATATTTTCTTTTCAATCTGCCTTCAGTTCGCCCGGAGACTCCTAGGTCAGGAAGTTTTCATCCGACCAATAGTTTTAATTACTAGGAATTTTTTAAGGGTTATAGTTGCAATTATGCCGAAAACGGCAGAATGTGGTTTTTTTCTGTACTAACGAAAATTCTTTAGATTTTTTCTTGGAAGAAACACCCGCAAATAAAAAAAATAAAAAAAATAAACCTCTGAAGAAATTGGACTAATTTCTGATAATCTAAACTGTAACAGTCATTATTATTATAATTATTATTATTATTATTATTATGAAATTTAGGTCTTGAAGACCTTGCGCCGGAACCCAGCAGGATTATTCAGCCCCTTAATGAATATTATTATAATTATTATTATTATTATTATTATTATTATTATTATTTATTTCTTATTTATTATTTTATTATTATTATTTATTATTATGCAGAAGACAACCCCACATTCATATGGGCCAAGCCTATAAAGGGCAAGACTTGGAATTTAATCTCCCAAAGAATATGGTATTTATTTGAAAGACTTTATCATTATAAAACTTTTTTCATATGGAACAAGCCTACACTTAAAACAGATTTGAAATTCAAGCGTTCAAAGAATATGGTGTCCATTTGCAAGAAGTTACAGGACATAACAAGAAATGCTAAAAGAAGCTATCAAACATTAATATTAATATCGACAATCAAAAGCCACAGTAGTTTTGAAATATTTTTATTGTACAATGGTAAAAATACAATAATATATTTTAACACTGCTGTGGCTTTTGATTGTCAATATTATATCCTCGTGACGGAGGTTCCTTAGTTCAATATTATTATTATTATTATTATTACTATTATTATTATTAGTAAGTCACAAAGCCTTAGAAAACAACTCCAAGCAGCCACAACCACCCAGCAAGTTTTCAAATTAAATTCGTCTGGAGAGGAGGACGATAAATGACCGTAGTGCATGACAATCGATCAGTTCCCATGAAAATCCCACCCTCCCCACCTACACAAACCCCAACACACTGACAATTCGCAGCCGGTGAGTGCGACCAGGTCCAAGGAGAGGACAGGAGATCCATACGAAGACCTTATAAATCTCGACGGAGGCCACGAAGCACACTCGCGGTATGGATCACTAAGTATCCTTTAAAGCTGTATTTCATGAGACTATTTCCAGTCTATCTATCTACCTATCATCTATTTATATATAATATACATATATACATATATGTTTACAGATGTATACTATGTATCTGTGTACATAATTGCAAATTCATATATACATAGTATATACTTTCTATATATATATATATATATATATTATATATATATATATATATATATATATATAGAGATAGAGAGAGAGAGAGAGAGAGAGAGAGAGAGAGAGAGAGAGAGAGAGAGAGATTTCTTTCCGGAAAGCACCACAGAAATAATACAGAGGGCTGCAAGAGATCAAAATAAATTGGTCTTCAAGTACTGAGAGTATTATGACAGCTCAGATGAAGTATAATGGCTTGTAAGCATAACAAGTAAAAATTGAGCCGAAGCTTCTTCAGCGCAATTCTTTTCTCGCAGCTCTCCAGTTGCTCACCATATGCGGTAGAGTGAGGATGCGTCCCCTGGCTCCGGAAAGTTCTGCCAGATGCACGATCCAAGGCTAACTTTAACATTAAATAAAATAAAAAAACAACTGAGGCTGCAGGGCTGCAATTTGGTATGTTTGATGGTTAGAGGGTGGATGATCGACATACCCATTTGCAGCCCTCTAGCCTCAGTAGTTTTTTAGACCTAAGGGCGGATAGACGGACAGACAACGCCGGCACAATAGCTTTCTTTTACAGAAACCTAAAACGCAATACTGGAAGCAAAAATATCTCTTCCTAGTCATTTCAAGGCAAATTCCATAGATCCCTCTTCCACATTGCTGCAGACATGACGTCGGAAGAAGCAATAAAGACCTCTCCGCCGGCCGGAGCAATAAGAGATTCCCAGGCAATCATCATTAAGCAGCTATGGTCGAGCGCATTTATTCTATACTCACTGTTAGCAAAAGGAAGAGAAACAAAGAATTCATTCCTGGTTGACGTGCAAGTGACTGCATTGCTTACAACAACAGTAAAGTCGTTTATTTATTATATATATATATATATATATATATGTATATATATATATATATATCGTCTTTCTAGATATAATAAATATTATAATATGTAATGTTTATGTATATATATATATATATATATATATATATACATAAATACATAAATAATTACACAAGTATACTGCTCACAGACACATTTATATATATTTATATATACCCCAACATAAACACGCA
>NC_061089.1:65853749-65863749 GCF_015104395.2 Macrobrachium nipponense
CTTCACTGTGCGTCCTGAATTTGGTGGGGTTCGATGGTTCGCGCCCGTGAGCCGACAAATTTCTTATCGATTAAAATATTCCCCTTCGGTTAACATATATATGAAAATATATTAATTCTGAGGTAGAGCGAATCAGATAGCAAAGGACATTTGTAGCTCGATGTATGTATATAAATCACGGTAGTAATGTGATGTGACTCATATATATATATATATATATATATATATATATATATATATATATATATATATATATATATATATTTATATATATATATATATATATATATATATATATATATATATACTATATATATAGAGAGAGAGAGAGAGAGAGAGAGAGAGAGAGAGAGAGAGAGAGAGAGAGAGATTCCCAATCTGAGGAACAGATGGGGGCAATAACCCGGAGAGGCTACTCGATTACTCTCTCAAAACAAAAGCCTCCAAGGACACCTCGCATACACGCACGTCAAATCCTGCCATCCTCACGAAATTGACGGGAGACAAAAGTGTGGGACACGAAAGGCAAAATCGAGCGACGATTTCGTCATCATCACAAAAGCCGCCCATGACGCGACGTTAGCTTCTCCGCAGTCTACGAAATGTATTTATTTTATTAATAAATCTTCAGCTTGTCGCTGCCCGACTGCCGCTCACACCTAACGTTTATTATAATTAAATAGTACCAACTTGTTGGCGCGTATGCGGAACTCGGCGCCGCTGTCTTCCCTAACCTCCCGATCCCCTACCTAACACACCCACCCAGGGCGGACAAACAGGTTTCCCGGATGAGGGTGGATGTCTCCCTACCTACCCTGTCCTCATCCGGGGCGGACAAACCGGTTTGCAGGGGGGTGGGTGGCTGTCATGTTTCCACGCTGTTACTCTGGAGAGGACAAACAAGCCTCTCGGATATTATTATTATTATTACATTATTTATTTCTTATTATTATTATTATTATTATTATTATTATTATTATTATTATTCAAAAGATGAACCCTACTCTATGGAGCAAGCCCACAAGGGCCACTGCCTTGAATCTTAAGGTTCCCAAAATTAAGGTGTTCCTTCGAAAGCGGTAACGGGTAACGGAAGGTAATGGGGAATGCAGAAAGAGACATCAGTTATTAGGTAGAAAAAAAAATAGATTTATAAATTTCATAATTAAATGGTCAAAAATATAAATAATTCATTGAAATACTATGCGAACAGTTCTAGGGCAGTATAATACGCTGCATCAGATGACACATTTGTTCTTCGAAATTAAAGGTTTTTATCAGTATGCAAAACACTCACCCGGCTCCCTTTTTAGCTTTCTGCAAAAGAAAACTATTGTGCCGGCGTTTTCTGTCCGTCCGCCCTCAGATCTCAAAATCTGCTGAGGCTAGAGGGCTGCAAATTAGTATGTTGATCATCCACCCTCCAATCATCAAACATAGCAAATTGCAGCTCTCTAACTTTTTTTTTTTTTTTTTTTTTTTTTTTTTTTTTTTTTTTTTTTTTTTTTTTTTTTTTTTTTTTTTGTGGCTGAGGCCACCACCGGGCAGAAAACTCGATTGCGCCGAAGAAACTTGGTACAGGTTTTACTTGTTTTTATCCGGGCTAGATGCCAGCAAGCGTGAACAGCCAAATCCATGGCACAGAGTTCATTTCAACAAACGCCGACGATAAAGATATTCCAAGAACGTCCTTCCACGCAAACAATAAAACTCGCGAACCACGACATTCCACCAAAGAACAGAGATACAAGGAAAAGAACGAGATTAATTGCAGCTAGGGGCCGAAGGGACGCTGCAAAGAACTTCAAGTAATGCCTAAAGCGCACACCGTGAGGTGCACTGACGTTACTACCCTGCTACGAGGAAAGTCCCACGAACATCCTTACACGTAACCAAGATCTAAAGAATATTCCTCAGACGTTGGTCGTCACAAACAACATAACCCACGAGTAACGACGCTCCAAAGGCTACCGAAATCGTAATTGAGATGGCCAGACCAAAGACATACTTTCCCAGGATTCAATAATGCCTCCTTTCTACATGCAATACTAAATCGACCTTACCTATAGCCACGACAATCGACAGACCACAATCGCTTGTCAACGAAGCTCCCTCATCTTCGAGAGCAAATCCCATGACTTGTCTCGAGGCATGATTCATACTCCCTTCTACCGCTTGGCATGTTCGTTGACAGCTAAAACGATACGTTAAATAAATAATCATGTAAACCGCCGAGGTTTGTGCTGCGTCCATGGGACCTCATGGTACCATTCTTGATTAATAGTGACTTGGCCTCCAGCCATCTCTGCATGAGAGAGAGAGAGAGAGAGAGAGAGAGAGAGAGAGAGAGAGAGAGAGAGAGAGAGAGAGAGAGAGAGAGAGAGAGATTGTAAATATGAACAATTTCACTATTCACCGTTAATCAACACTTTTCCATTTAGTCTAAAGTAGTGATATCATCATAATGGGTCAACTGAATTCATAATTTTTTGTATATGACATTTGCTCCCAAAACATGTCATTCTCTTCATTCTACTGTGTTCCTCTATTATTTAGCCTACCTTCACGCTAAAAGCGAGATGTGACCATTAGATGGTGAATACGCTCTGGTGTGACATGAGAAGCCTGATAAATGGGAAGGATAAATCAACGTCCCTTCAGGTCTGAGTCAACGCAGGTTAACAAAAATTAAGCCCACTTGCGATATATCTTATACTATTGGTCCACTTTACCTCAACAGAAGCAACACTGCAATTGAGGTGTCAGCTGTTCAACGCCAGTAATGCGACCGGGGGGAACAAGCAACACAAATATATACTGCTTAAAACCAAGCACAAGTTTGCAAATCATTTTGTTTACACATCAAGAAAGATTTCCTCTCCACACCCTGATGACACTTGCTGAAAAATGCCCAACGTACAATTACATTATATGAACAAGAGTTATCTCACTACTTCACTGCATTCACACAGTCCAGACACCGCAAATCTCTGGGGGTAAATAAAAGGAGTCTGTAAAGCGCTGAGCAACTATTATCATCTAAAATTCTAGATCATGACATTCAACGAGCGGAGTATGGAGCCATGCTTCAGTAGCGAACTGCAGATCCAAATAAAGCCACTCGCTTTCCATGTGACCACTACATCAATTATGATCGTACAAATGAAATGGGCATCTGGAGGCAATGGCTAACACGACTAAATGAAAGAAGTATTTAAAAATATACAGGTTTACAGGAGAGGTAATTAGGAAATAAAATTAAAACACCCCCTTATATAATAACACACACACACATATATATATATATATATATACATAATATACATTATATATATATTATTATAATATATATATATAGATATATATTATATATATATATTTAATATATATTATATATAAATTTATATATATATATTATATATATATATATATATATATATATATATAAATTATACTATAAATTATATATATATATATATATATATATATATATATATATATATATAATATATTATATATATATATAATAAGTCAATACATAGGCATAGTATTTTAATTTTACTTAAAACACACACAATATATATATATATATATATATATATATATATATATATAAGATATATATATATATGTAGTATATATATATGTATATACATATATACACATATATATATATACGTATACGTATTTATACATTAATCGAATGACCCAACAGCGGGTCACTTGAGAATATCGAACACGACACCTGCCTATTCTCCCTCCAGCCTTGAAATGAAAGGAGGTTTGTGATTTTCACATCAATAGAACGCGCCCCCGGCGCTGGTGTGTGCATACCTCCCGACATCGATTTATCAATATCGACGACGTGATCGATTTGGAAAAAAAAAAGAAAAAAAGAAGTCTAGGCCATAATCTAGAAAGTTAGGGCAGATAAAAGTATCGATATAAACATATTCCAGTGTACATAACACTTCGGTGACCTCAACTAAACAGCCGTTGAGATATTATGAATTCCTCACACCCCTAACAGAGAGAGAGAGAGAGAGAGAGAGAGAGAGAGAGAGAGAGAGAGAGAGAGAGAGAGAATAAAAATCGTCCACTTTCGAGCTTTATGGTCACAAAGGTACATATGCATCGGATTACCCATAAGTTGTTTGGCAGTTCTCACCAACGATCAACTAACTGTCTACAGTGCACCGCATGAGGCGCACTGACGGCACACGCCCTACGAGAAGCAAAATGATGGTTGTGATCAGCGAGAGCATTATTGACCGACACGAAACACCTTCATCCTAGGTAACAGTGACCACGGCATTGCAATCGTCACGATCGAGCAATTTAGAAAGAAATGTTACTTTTCACTATCGCCTAAAACACCGTTCACTATCAACACCATCAGGGTCTCTAAGTTCAGGTTAAGTGTTGAAGGTTTCACCGGTCAGAAAGTTTTCATTTTCGATCCAACAGAAGTGTTTCGATTGTCAATCCAACAGAGCGGTTCCGAGTCTCAACAAGAAAAAGGGTTTCAACTTTTATCCGGAAAAAAAGGGTTTCGACATTCAACTTGAAAAAAGGTTTCAACTTTCAACCAGATGAAAGAGCTTCGTCTTTCAACCAAAACAGTCGGTTTAGACTTCCAACCCAACGAAAGATTTCGACTTTCAATCCCAAAAAGAGGGTTCCGACTTCCAATCCCAAAAAGAGGGTTCCGACTTCCAATCCCAAAAAGAGGGTTCCGACTTCCAATCCCAAAAAGAGGGTTCCGACTTTCAATCCCAAAACCAGACTTTACCGATTCCAATTCAGCAAAAGAGGGTTCCGCACTTTCCACAACCCCCAACAGAGGGTAGTTCCGACTTTGCACAACCCCCACAGAGGGTTCCGACTTTCAACCCCCAACAGAGGGTTCCGACTTTCAAGCCGCAACAGTAGGGTTCCGACTTTCAAACCCCCAAAAAGAGGGTTCCGACTTCAACCCAAAAAGAGGGTTCCTTTTTTTTTTTTACCCTTTCCACCCCCAACCCAAGAAGAGGTTCCGACTTTCAAGAACCCCTACCCAAAAAGGGTTCCGACTTTCAACCCCAACAGGGGAGGGTTCCGACTTTCACCCCCAACAGAGGGTTCCGATTTGTCCAAACCCAAAAAGAGGGTTCCCGAAAAACTTCCGATTCCAAAAGGGAAGGGTTCCGACTTTCATCCGCAAACAAGAGGGTTTCCGAACTATTCCCAATCCACAAAAGGAGGGTTTTCCTGACTTTCAATTTTACCAAAAAGAGGTTCCGACTATTCAACTCCCAACAGAGGTTTCGACTTTTCAACCCCCAAAAGAGGTTCCGACTTTCAACCCCAACAGGGTTTCCGACTTTCAACCCCCAACAGAGGGTTCCGACTTTCAACCCCCAACAGAGGGTTCCGACTTTCAACCCCCAACAGAGGGTTCCGACTTTCAACCCCCAACAGAGGGTTCCGACTTCCAAACCCAACAAGGGGTTTCCACTTTTAACCACGACAAAGGGTTTCTACTTTCAACTGTTTTGAGTCCTCTTCAATAGACAGTATTTAACCCTTGAACTTTTCTTAAATGGGGTTTCAACATCTCTAGAAGGGTTTTAACTTCCAACTTCTCTAAAACTGGCTTTAACTTCAATTTTCTGCCACGACAGATTTTCATTGTTTAACCCCACTGCCTGGTCTGACATTTAACCTCACTAATGAACTTAAATTTTACGAAACCCAAAAAAAGACGTTTAACCTCAAACCAGGAGAAAGTGTTCCTGGCCTATGACCTTCGAGAGTTACCCACGACTTGAGTCATTTTCGATCCTTTGTTAACCTGTCAGTTATGGATTTCATTACTGAAGAAAGAGCTATCGCCTTCATCCTCCTTGAGGGCAGATGGCGCCATATTTCCATCATGATATGTCATTTTCAATTTCAAGAAGAATGACAGATATTTAGATATCCCATGGGGTTGTGGCCTTCAATTATGACTGATGCTCTACAGGTTGTCTCGTCCCTATAACCGGAATACTAGTAATCGTGATAAGACAGTACCCAGTTATCCCAGAAGAGCAAAAACTATGATCCTAAAAAAGCAGTTGTCCTTGAAAAGCAGTGTATTAGGTTACCCTTGAAAAGCAGAAAGTAACCAATTACCCTTGAACTACAATAGGTATTCTTTACATCACTGTAAAACCAAAGGTATACTGTTATCCAGGAAAGACACGAGAGTCGGAACTCTGAGAAGCAAATGGAGCCTGAGCAACCTTGAAAATTCATAACGATATCCAGCCATCCTTGCTAAACACAAGGCATTCTGGTATCATTGAAATATCACAAGGTACAATAATAGGATGTACGAAGTGAGGATGATGAAGGGGGGAATTTGGGAGGACGGGATGGAGAGGAGGAGGAGGAGGGGAGGAGGAGGAGGAGGAGGAGGAGGAGGAGGAGGAGAGGAGAAGAGAGGGAGGGCGAGTTCTAAATAGAATGGCCCGATAATCGATAATCATGGCAATACTGCAATGAAATCTCCCGTGCTCGAACATCAGAAATAGATTCGCCAAAATGTACCAGTAAAAAATGGATTCACATAAATCCCTTAAAAGAACACCGAAAATAGACAATGCACACACAAACACGTACACACGCATTGCCAGATGACCTCATGACTTATCAATCAAGCCGACGAGAAGTACAGAAAATCCTAAAAATGTCCATTGTGCAATAATCCTGGATTTGCAGGACTCGATTTGTTATTTTCCCTATTAAACTTTGGAACTTCCCTCCTCCTCCTCCGTTCCCCTACAATTTTTATTCTCTTTGGGTCTGGGCTAAATATAGAATTTTCCTCGTCTACCCTAATGACCAAGTATTTGCACACTAATGGATTAACAATTAATAACAACAGTTAAATATAAAACAATCAGACCTTTAAAGATGTTATATAAAAAGATGTGAAACGATTTGAGAAATGATACCAGATCTGACCCTCAACATTTATCTACCTTTATTAAGTGTATGGTTCTGTATGCAACAGCATTGCACACAAACAAATATTATATATAATATTTACATATATAAATAAAATGTATATATATACATCATATCATAATAATAAAATATATATTATATATAGTAATATATAATATATTATATATATATATAATATATATATAATATATATATAAAATCAAAACTAAATGCCAGTTATCTATAACACCTTCACATGCGGCTCATGAAAAGCACATTGAACCTTCAAGCAGACACACTGGACCACTCTCACCTTCATGTACTACTCCATCTCGAACTTCTTGGATACTAGGGCCTTTCTATTCCAACCCCTGGTCCTGGTGTCTCCCACCCCCGGGACTTTTCAAATTATACCACTTTCATCGATTTATCGTGTGTCCTCTACTCTGAGTCGTGACGAAGGAAACTTAAAAAAAAAAATTCTTAACTTGTACCGATCTTTCAGCTGGATGTTCTTCACATCTTTACAGTCTCTGCCTGGTAAACGGTCTTATGTCATGTGTATTATGCAAATGGCTTATTTGAACAATGAATAACCTTTTCCCACTTGCCCATTCATCATCTACATTTCACTCCCATACAAAAGATTTGACTAAACAACCCCTTTATACATTTCAAGTCAAAAACACTCTCCTCCTTTATTCCAGACGTCTGCAGAAATCATGCAACTTTCCTGGTTTCACATTTGTGACATTCTCTCACTTCCTAAACACCTGTTACAATCAATTTTTAATGACTGGAAAGCAGTCCTGTCCGTTCTTCTACCAGAACCACTGACATTCGTTTCTCCAGCTCTCCAGTTGTTATTTATCCTAGTTGCCTTAATCTTGTCAATAGTCCCTTTCAACTTCCTTCCCTTACAAACACAGTGTCTTCAACTGCACTCTACAGTGCGTCTTGCTATCATCAACTAACATCATCAATCAACAACAAGCAACGCTTAATCCAATTACCGTCCATTTGCTTATTCCAGGACTATGCACCTATAGTGCAAGACCTTACTCTTGACTTCCTACAGTACTCCGCCCATGAAATAATTAAACAGCCGAGGCAATAATCATACAACACTAACCTACGCCACTTTTACAGCGAACCAGTAATTCCATAATCATGACACGTTTCACCTTCATATAAGAGTTTCAAACTATTCAGAACGAACCACCTCCTGATACCGTTCATTACGACCCACCTCTAAATCAATTCTCAGATGATCTTCTCTACCTTCACGTGTCCAGTATTTTATCAATGACTTTATAAAATTAAAAACTTTCCATCTGGGTGCAAGTTACTTCCAAATTACAATAAAACCGACAATGAAGGGTTGTTTGTGCATTAAGAATTAAAAGTAAAAGGTGCCGTGGCTAGGCAGTGGTACACACTTAATCAATCTTAAGCTATCATGGAGGAGATAGAGAAATCAAGGTTCTACAGCATAGAACCTGAATTCGACACGAATAAGTACACAAGAGTCGAAAGCATTCTCCCTCTTGGCGGCTCAGTGGATAAAGCCGACTGTCCCCTACAAGTCAATAGACTCGAATCCTGGTTAGATCAGGTGCTCTTATCACGGAGAAGTAACTGTAACTGAAAGTTACTCCTGAGTAACAGTGAATTTCGTATTAATGGGTTGTTTGTGGATTCGCCACTGAAAGTGTAAAACTGCCATGGGTAAAATGAGTGACACTATCAAGTTACATACATATAAACACATAAATATATGCAGAAACTTGGTACTGTGTCGTATCTCCAAGTAAATGGGGATACAATCCACAATGATGTAAAATCCTTCTGTAGTTTAAAATATACATTCTTCTACAGGAACTTATAGCTTTCGACCGTCAGCTGAGGTCTTGTTCACTAGACCACAACTGATGGTCGAAAGCTATAAGTTCCTGTACTAGAATATATATTTCAAATTACAGAAGGAATTTACATCATTGTGGATTGTATCTCCACATATATAATATATATATATATATATTATATAATAGTGTGTAATACATATATACAGATATATATATAATATATATCTATATAAA
The DNA here is from genome assembly GCF_015104395.2 of Macrobrachium nipponense. Taxonomy (NCBI): domain Eukaryota; kingdom Metazoa; phylum Arthropoda; class Malacostraca; order Decapoda; family Palaemonidae; genus Macrobrachium; species Macrobrachium nipponense. Next base: position 65,862,821 of record NC_061089.1, read on the forward strand.
TATATAATCATATACACACATTACATACACACACACACACACACACACACACATATATATATATATATAATCCATTTGTTACATACACTGCGTAGATGGATAGAATTCCCTAAAATCGAGAGAGAGAGAGAGAGAGAGAGAGAGAGAGAGAGAGAGAGAGAGAGAGAGAGAGAGAGTCTCACAGGTTCCTGCACAATCATCAAATTTAATTCTTTTCCTCTCTTGATGGCCGCGTGTGTCGTCAATACGCCCGTCCCAAATTCACCAACCCATAAAGGCACAGGTCGAATTCTAATCATGGTGTGTGGACTTATATAGATTTTCCTTTGGGAATAAGTAATTCCCAGAATAGCGAATTCAATATTAATGGGATATTTGTTGCTTAATATTTGAAAATAAATATCGACGCATCAGTACATAGATATTTACATGAAGTGTGTGTATGTATACATACAAATATACACACACACATATATATATATATATACACACACACACTATATTTATTCCGAGTATGCCATATATAAAGTTCAGTTTAGTACCCACGATACAGCGCAAAAGACTTAAAATGTGTTCTTGCTATAAAAACAAAAAGTGGGGAGTGGCAGAAAGAGGATGTTCCCAGGAACCCAGAGATTTCTAAAGGACAAAAATAAAAATAGAAATGGAGAAAAAAGAAGAAAAAAAAACCGAAGGGCAAAATATCAGGCGAGAGACATTTTTAAACCCGAAAACATCCCGGGGTTCAAAGACTTTTCCAAAAAGAGATGAGAGAGAGAGAGAGAGAGAGAGAGAGAGAGAGAGAAATTCTACTTAGGGCATCCGGTGACCTACATCAGGCACTAACCAACGACCGAATTCCCAGTTCCCACCCACCCTCATTCTCTCTCTCTCTCTCTCTCTCTCTCTCTTCCGAAACCTATTCATAA
>NC_061089.1:65868749-66013749 GCF_015104395.2 Macrobrachium nipponense
AAAAATGTTAGCAATGCTAAAATTTGTGAGAGAGAGAGAGAGAGAGATTGCATTTCTATTCTAGACAGCCATAATGCTCACATTTCCTAGTGAGAAAGAGAAAAAATCGAACGAAAGAATACTCACGTTTTGCCGAGACCAGAGAGAGGGGGGGGGAGGGAGGGACCTCCTCCAAATTTTCCCGAAGGTTGCTTTCGAACTTGGCAGGACCACCACCACTCAGCGATGATTTCTCATCAGTCTGGTGACAGTTGCAACAGACAACAAACAGTTCTATTCACAATGCCTGCTTTTTCGATTTTTCTTTGGCAACGAAAATAACTCACGGTTCAATTAACATGAAAACTTGACGACAGTGCTTTTATATCATATATAGTAGTATATATATACATATTAGTGTGTGCGTGTGTCGGTGAGTTTGTGTAATGAAATAAATTGCATGCAGGCACGTTCTTTATGTGTACGTCTGTTTTATACTACTATTTCCAACAAATTTATATATATATATATATATATATATATATATATATATATGTGTTTATGTATGTATGTACATAGATATATATACATGTGTATATAGTTTGAGTGTGTGTATTTGCATGACTGTGTATGTGTACAATCATATATCATGTACAGGTATGATAATTATGGAACAACCCTCATTACAAAAAAAAAAAAAAAAAAAAAAAACATCACAAATTCATAGACAAAAATTCATCATACCATCATGGCACCCCACCGCATCTCATAGTCATCAAAACCACACATAAGAATCCAAAGGTAAAACGTTTCTGAAGAACAAACATTATGAGGGGCAAGTTCAACGCCGACTAGCCGTTCGAACGAACGACGAACAGGGGTCCATCCATCTACGGCGCGTTCATTTATGTTCAACACAGTCATGTACCTCAAATGATGCCGAACTGGTCAATAAATAACAACAGGGCCACACAACTCGTGAAAGGCGTGTTTAACCTCATTATTCATCTGTACGCCGTCACTTCTTCGTTTTAGCTTAGCCGAAACCTTTGAGCAGTGTTCTTCGGCACGTCTAGCTAGACCTTTGTGTCGACGGATCATCTGGTTTCAAGATGGTTTTCACAGCAATCTACAGAGCACGAATCATGCACGAGCCAGTATACACCTGGGGGAAATACACTCGGGGAAATCCCCCTTGGATCCCCTTGCGGTACAAATCGAAAGAAATGACTTCGGTTACAAGACCTCCGACAAAATATCCACTAGGGGGATACATACTGGCAGAAATCCACTTGGAGATGCACTGGAGGAAATCCACCGACGGATTCACACACATTCAAGAAATCCACCTGGGGGGGGGGAAGGGGGTGGGGGGCTATGCACTAGGCAAAAAAAAAAAAATCCACAAGGTATATATATACACAGTCGAAAAAACAATCCAGCTGGGATACTGCCGTCCCGGAGAAAATCCCAAATCCCTGGCTGGCACACGGGGACGATCGGCGGTCGTTCGCTTTTCCCTTCCTCGCTTATATGATCCTCACTCGACTGACAGCCAGTCAATATCAAGCTGTTAGCTAAGGAGGGAGCAGCGTGCTCGCTCGCTCGCTCGCTCGTTCGCCTGCCTGCTGCCTGCCTGCCTCGGCTGCTGCTGCTGCTGCTGCTGCTGCTGCTGCTGCTGCTGCCCCTTCCTGCTGCTGCTTTTTATGTATTCGGCTCCTCAATGCGAATGTATAGATGTGGAGTTAACACAACATCCTCATTAGCCACAGCTCAGGAGGAGGAGGGAGGACAAAACTGTTTAAAAGAAAAGGGGGAGGAGGGAGGGAGGGAGGAAAGGAGAGGATCTCGGCCGCCCCTTCAAACAGCCCATTATGATTCCGTTTCCCCAAGAGGGGCGTGGTTCGCTCAGCACACTACATCAACTACAACAGCACAGAAACACGAGAGAGAGAGAGAGAGAGAGAGAGAGAGAGAGAGAGAGAAGACCGGCCGACTGCAATGATGATGATGATGACGGAGACCAAGATGAGGGACGATTTGTGAGAAAGTCAGTTCACCTCGCGATACAGCATCGGTGAGCTTGTGTATGTGTTTGTGCGTCTGTACGTCTGTGGCTGTGCTTGTCAATGAAAGAAGCGAAAGAGAATAGCAGCTACTGCTTTTGATGCTGTTGCTGCTCCTACTGCTGCTGACACAGTCAGAAGAAGGAGGAGTAGGAGGAGGAGGAGGAGGAGGCGGTGGTTGATGATAACGTGTGCACACGGCTCTTGGTGACTTTACCTGCGGCCCGGCTGGCCGGCGAGCGGCCTTCGGAGACCCGCCCCCTCCGATGCCAGCGTTTCCCCGTCCGGCGAATTTCTCGGTCTTCCTCGGCCGAAAGTCTGAGCCCCACGGAGGAATACTCAAGCCCTGAGGCTGTTCCACGATGGATCAGCCTGTAAAGGATATGTCAGGTCTCGTTGCCTTTGTTCCACGAGGAAAAACGAGGCCTCCAGAGAATCGACGAGCATATTTTCGCTCTCGCGTTGGACCCGAGCGGCAACGACAAACGGCAACCGGGAGTGACGTCATTACATGTCATCATTACGTCATCTCACCAACTCCCATTTCCACCAACCTCAAGAGATATCCATCCAATTGTTGTGTCATGTACCTTGGTGAGGCGTCGCAACTTCGTGATGACACCACTTCACACGTACTGACAAACTCGAACAAATGAAAAGAGGTTAGCCCCTCGAAAGCGCAATTAGGTCAGCATTCCCAGAAATACATCAACACACCCATGACCTTGAGCTGCCAGTACAAGAACCCTCACATACGAGACTCATCGAGCAGAGGGCAAACTTAGGGTCACGCAATTACAACGTCTCAATCACAACTCTCCTGGTGACCATCCAGAACAGAACAGAGGGACGACGAGGCTTTACCGAGACAGAGCCGCTGCCATAGAATTCATCATACGAGTGGCAGTCGGTTGTAAACACACCCGAGTAGGGGAAAAAACAAAAAAAAACAACAACAGGCACAATTAAATTCCACGTCACATTCATCCGAATAATTAGCCTTGCGGTTCTGAGGTAACAGAAGCGCCCGCGCACATACCAACCCTCCTGTATCATCACTATAGCTACATACAACTCTAGAATTTTTTTCCATTATCATCAAGGCTTGCAACGACTCCGCGTATGAGGCTTTGGCATTCATAGTCTATGTTACGATCAAAGACTTCAAATTTTCATCAACTATTCTGATTTTTTTTTTATTAAAAAAAAAGACTTGTAACATCAGTAGGCAGTCTGTGGAATCATGGCCTCCCTGGAAGAATTGGTTTCCAAGCCACTGATATACGAAACATTTACATTTACCTGTTACCTATGCCTTACACAAATTCCTTATATGTCATCTAAAGACATTCAAGTCTTGATGTACCTATGTGTTCGTTATTATCACAGGAACACAAATTCTCACTTAAGAGGCCTTTGAAAATCGTGATTCTTCTTTCAAAAAGTACTGTATTCTTTGGATGATGATACTAGTACTAATACTAATAATAATAACAATAATAATAATAATAAACTATTAAAAAACACCACATCCTATCAAAATTTATAAATAAAATTTTTACCTTGAATTAAATAACAGATTAATTGTGATGCATCTCAAACACCTAAAAAAATGTGGTTCCTCTCACCATGAAAAAGGAGTGACAGTTCCTTCTCGGTTAAATCATGACGACCTAAAGGCCAGCAACAAGAAAAATAAACATGAAAACTGCTTCTTTCTATTAGGGAAAACCAACAAGAAGATTTTGACGAAAACTAATCAACTTTCAACATCAAATATATTAGATAGACCCCCTTTTCAAACTTCTAAATGATGTGACAAATCGCCTTCATTCAGCTCTTCAAAGAATATCGAAGACAATTCCCCCTTAACGAGTGTCGACGACTATTATAAATAACACAAGAGAATTCTTCATCGATGTGGTCTTCACATCTCAAAAGGACGATGAAAAGACAAAACATGGAAACTCTACGGAGAAATCTAAGCGGGTTTTAGCAGACTAACATTACTATTACCGTATATATATAATATATATATATATATATATATATATATTATATATATATATATATATTATATATAATATATATGATATATATATATATATATATATATATATATATGATATATATATATATAATATATATTATAATATATGTATATATATACACTAATGACAAAATTCAATCGAAATACTGTGGCAAAAGTACATCAAGTTCAATTCATGAACGGAAGATTATTATTGTTTCTATTTCAGTAGATGTTACCTATTCACATGGATATTAACAATAACAATAAAATTCAATAAAAATTCAAGCTCAATTCAAGGAATACTGACTAGTGACAAAGGCATAAACGCAAGATTATTATTATCATCATTGTTATTTAAGTAGATGTAACCCATTCACACCGAACAAGACACAAGGGCCAGGCTTCCAAAGAATATTGGTTTCAACCTCCCACAGCAGACCCCCACACTGCAGCACCAAAAAAAAAATCCAAGTCCTAAATTAGTTCATCTGCCAACGGCAGCGACGCGCCGCCCCCCACCGGCCAACATACCTGCAGGCGTTTAGCGCACGTCACTCCACTCCTGCAATAAATTTACATCCGAATAAACAAGAAGCGGGGGTTTTGTTGTCCGTGCGGTCCTCCAGGCAAAAAAGATCAAGCCCCTGAAGGCGGCGACACGAAGCTCCGGAGCTCAACTGTTTGTGAAAGGACGTCTGCTACTTCTGTGCTACAGGTTGTTCGGCGTCATTATCATAATGACAGCGGTTAGAACGATTCATTACACTTTGCGGTTTGACCACGAGGGATTGCGGTTATGAGCGTCAGCAGAGGCACAGACGCTGATAAGGAATATACGTAGGCCTTAAGGGCCACTGGAGTGCCAAGCAAGCTCCCACAAAATTCAAGTGAGGAAAGGAAACGCGGGCTCATGAGATATGCATCCAGGTTCAGATAATAATAAAAGAGAGAAACACAAAACCAAAATTTCTTGGAATGACTGGATCTGAATTTCACATTTCTCTCACACTATATCGGCAAAACATTTACCTTTTCAAATCATACATGAAACTTAAAACACTAAAATCTATCACCCAACAAACTTTCTGTGTGGAACTAATCTGTTATCACCACCATTGTCATTATTCAGACCGTGACAACTCACATGAGTAATAGAATTATTCATTATCACCTGTGTCAGGGACGATGGAATGCAAATTTTTAGCCAAAGGCCAAGTTCTGGGAACTATGAGGTCATGCTGGTCTGAAAGGTATAATGGGAGAAAAACATCGCAACTGCACTATGAATGAACTGTTAGGCGAGGGTGGGTAGTATGATGAAAGAAAGAGAATATGAACGGAGGTACAGTAAAGGGAATGGAATACAGAATTTAGGCCAAAGGCCAGGCACTGGGACCGAAGAGGTCATTCAGTTCTGAGAGGGAAATTGAGAGTAAAAAAGCTTGAAAGGTGTAAAAGGAAGAAAACCTCAAAGCATTTGCACTATGAAATAATTGTTAGGAGAGTGGATAGCAAAATGGAATAATAAAGAATATGAATGGACGTACAGTAAAATGAATGAAAGAGGTTGCAGCTAGGGGTCGAAGGGACACTGCAAAGCACCTTAAGTAATGCTTACAGTACACAGCATAAGGTGCACTGATGGCACTAAGCCCCAACGGGGTATGGCAGGGAGAAATTAAGTATATCTTAGTTTAACCAGACCACTGAGCTGATGAACAGCCCTCCTAGGATCCAATTGGTTACCTAGCAATGGGACCTACGACTTACTGTGGGATCCGAACCCCATCATATCGAGAAAAGAATTTCTAACCACCAGAAATAAATTTTTCAGATTCTTCGTCGGCAGAACGGGGAATCAAATTCGCAACGACCGAATCGGTAGGGGAGCACGCAACCAACTTGTCCAACAGGGAACTATGGCAGGGAAAAAGGAGCTCATGTTATTGGTTGTTTGTCTACCTGTAAGTTTGTCTGTTCACCAAACGTCTTCTTCTTCTTCTTCTTCTTCTTCTTCTTCTTCTTCTTCTTCTTCGATAACTTCACCAAAAGGGAGTTACAAGTGAATGACTTGGCCCCGCCTGAGGTTTGTGGCCTCCAACGGTATGACTATCATTACTGTGTAAACTACTCGGATGAGATCACAGTCGCAAGTCTCACTGTGGTAGGCCTCGCCAGAAGAATTCATTCGTAAATGAGAGCTGGAAATGAGCAATGACGTCAAGCAGCAGATCAGCGTCATTTAAGAAGCATTTCAAGAAGGTCAAGAGTGACAACTGCAAACAGGTACTGATAGAAGTTCAAAGAGCACACAATCGTTTCAGAATACGCGAGACCGAACTCGGGGACTTCCCAGCATGATCGGCTTGTAAAGAGAGAGAGAGAGAGAGAGAGAGAGAGAGAGAGAGAGAGAGAGAGAGAGAGAGAAATAACCAGAGTTTCGCCATAACCATGAAAAACTCTCGCAGTCTCTCCAAAACGTACAACACAACCGCATAAACATACGAATCAAATTTACACCTCGTAATTCCACGGGCATCTTGCACAATAACAATTATAATTATAATAACTATTATCATTATTCATAAGATGAACACTATTCATATGAATCAAGCCCACAGGGACCACTGACTTGAAATTCAAGCTAACAAAGAATATGGGTGTTTATTAGGAAGAGAAGGTAGAGCGAATACCAGGAAAAGATCTCACTTATTGTTTGTTTGTATGGTATTTCTACGTTACATGGAACCAGTAGTTATTCAGCAACGGGACCAACGGCTTTACGTGACTTCCGAACCACGTCGAGAATGAACTTCTATCACCAGAAATAAACATCTCTAACCCCATCAGTGGAATGCCCGAGAATCGAACTCGCGGCCACCAAGGTGGCAGGCCAAGACAATACCGATCACGCCACTGAGGCGCTTGACAGGAAAAGATCTCACTTATTAAAAAGAAAATCAACAAGGCCCCACCTGAAATAGCAACTCCTAAAGCAAACTCGTAAAGTCTAAGCCTTGCCTCCCATCAAAACCAGTTAACCTTCAGCTATAAGATGAAATCAACATTCTAGCGACTGACAGTGAAACAAAAAGAAGCTAAATTGGGATTTGCTTATGAAAGAGTTCACAAACTGAGCTAAACTAAACAGTATTGGTCAAAATTTTCCAAAGTTGGGCGGCAGAGAAAAACAAATAAAAAAAACAAAAAGTAAAGAGCGCACCTGAAGTGTCTTTGGCCCAATCGACACGTCAGTACAGCGTATAATGCTGTATGAGCCGCGGCCCATGAAAATTTCAGCCACGCCCCGGTGGTGGCCTGTCCATTTAGCGTTGCCTAACGCACGATAATGGTTAATTTCAACCTTTAATCAAATAAAAATACTGAGGAAAGAGAGCTACATTGAGGTATGTTGATGAATGGAGGGTGGATGATCAACGTACCAATTTACAGCCCTCTGGCCTAAGAAGTTTTTAAAATCTGACGGCAGACAAAAAATAATAATAAAATAAAAAGTCCGAGCATAAAAAGTGCGGAAGAACTGACAAAGCCATCTCAATACCTTTCTTTTAAAAACCATAACTAGTAGCGAGGAAATACAACGGGGTTAAAAAGTAACAACAAAGCATGTACAAGAATTATCATCAGATTAGATAAACTCTTCCGCCCCAATTTGCGTCACCAGTTTTATTGTTCGTTATCAGAAAATACGAGAGAGCATAAATAAGCAGGTTGCATTACGTAAGGCAGGCGATATCCGGAGCTCTTATTTGAAACGGTGATCAGACTTTCAGTCAATGAACAAAGACTTTGTTAATACAATCACTTACACGACAATGATATATACAAGTAGCATACAAAAAAATCATGAACAGGTGATTAGTTTTTAAGTAAACCATAAGTTATAGGTGTGAATAACATAGTGAGGACAATCTGATATTATTACTCTGATTCATAATGAAACATATGCATGAAAGGCTGGTAACTGATGCTTCCACAGAATAAAAATCCTGTTCATATATCTATAGTATATTATATATACAATGTATATATACTATATATATGTATATGTATTATGTAAATGTATATATAGTATATATATATTATATATATATATATATATATATATATATATATATATATTAATAGTATATGCATGTGCATATATACATTACATATAAAATGTGAGAGAGAGAGAGAGAGGAGAGAGAGAGAGAGAGAGAGAGGAGAGAGAGAGAGAGAGAGAGAGTATGAATATGAATATATGAATATATATATATATATATATATATATTATATATATATATATATATATTATATATATATAATATATATATATATATATAGCATGCCAAACATGGTCTATACATACACGACGCTCGAGAGGAGGACCTCCAAAAATTAAAAATGTACCATCAAAATTCTGGTCAAAAAAAATTTTATTTTGTATTTTTAACATTTATATTGCTGAAAGGGGTTATTAAAATGCGAGTGAAATAGTTTCTCTCTCCTTCAACAATCATGTTAAATGAATATGAATAAATTCACATAAAAAATACAAAAGACAAAATCAACTTTTGTACCAGATTGTGCACATACCTCGCAGAGAGAGAGAGAGAGACCTTACCTTACAGACCTTACATCTTGTTCGGGTTGCCCCAGGTCCCTCAGTGTGAGGCACCTCTAATGTCTACCAGAGAGTTGCTAGTACATCTTCCGGTATATTTTGCATCTTCCAATCTTGGATGGTCTGGGATGCAGTTTAGATATTTGTCGAGCTTATTCTTAAACACATCTACGCTCACTCCTGATATATTCCTCAGATGAGCTGGCAACGCATTGAATAGACGCTGCATTATCGATGCTGGTGCGTAGTGGATTAATGTCCTGTGTGCTTTCCTTATTTTTCCTGGTATAGTTTTGGGCACTATTAATCTACCTCTGCTTGCTCTTTCTGATATTTTTAGTTCCATGATATTTTCTGCTATTCCTTCTATCTGTTTCCATGCCTGAATTATCATGTAGCGTTCTCTTCTCCTTTCTAGACTATATAATTTTAAGAATTGTAGTCTTTCCCAGTAGTCTAGGTCCTTAACTTCTTCTATTCTAGCTGTAAAGGACCTTTGTACACTCTCTATTTGTGCAATATCCTTTTGATAGTGTGGGTACCATATCATATTGCAATATTCAAGTGGACTACGAACATATGTTTTATAAAGCATAATCCATGTGTCAGCTTTTCTTGTTTTGAAGTGCCGTAACAACATTCCCATTTTTGCTTTACATTTTGCCAACAGAGTTGCTATTTGATCATTGCATAACATGTTCCTATTCATCATCACACCAAGGTCTTTAACTGCTTCCTTATTTGTGATGGTCTCATTATTAGGTCCCTTATATGCATATAGCTTTCTTTCTCTGTCTCCATAATTTATTGATTCAAATTTATCAGAGTTAAATACCATCCTATTTACCTCTGCCCAATCATATACTTTGTTAAGGTCTCTTTGTAGAGCGTTCCTATCTTCATCACAAGTAATTTCTCTACTTATTCTTGTGTCATCTGCGAAACTACTCACTACCGAATCCTTCACATATTGTCTATGGTCTCAATCATAATAAACAAACAGTATTGCAGCTAACACCGTACCTTGCGGCACACCGGATATTACCTTGACTTCATCCGATTCTCGTCGTTTGCAATAACTATCTGTTTTCTGTTGTGTAAAAATTCTTTTAACCATCTTCCTACTTTATCCACGATATTGTGTTTTCTAATTTTCTTCGCTAATATATTATGGTCTACTTTATCAAAAGCTTTGCAAAAGTCTAAATAAACCACATCTGTTTCATTTCCGCTTTTCATATTTTTGAATATGTTCTCACGGTGGACTAACAGTTGGGTTTGTGTACTTTTTCCGGGTACGAAACCATGTTGTCCTTTATTAAACAAATTATTTTTTATTAAATGTTTCATAATATTTTTCTTCATTACCCTTTCACACACTTTCATAATATGTGATGTTAGACTCACAGGCCTATAATTACTTGCCTCTAGTCTTGATCCACTTTTGAAAGTAGGGTAATATCTGCTAAGTTTGTGCTCCTCATAAATCTTGCCTGTATCTACACTTTGTCTTAATAATATTGCAAGTGGCTTTGCGATAGAATGAACTACTTTCTTTAACAAAATAGCAGGAATTCCATCAGGCCTGCAGCAGCTCCATTTTTAATTTCATTAATAGCTGCACAATATCAGCTTCATTAATATCTATGTCAGCTAAATATTCACTATTTTCCATCCCTTACTTCTTATTATCAATATCATTATCTTCATTATCTATTCTAGGGGTGAATTCTCTCTTATATCGTTCTGCCAGTATGTTGCAATTTCCTTTTTTCATTCGTTAATCTCCCTTCAATTCTCAGAGGGCCTAATTTCTATTCTTCTTTTATTCATCTTCTTCGCATATGAGTATAATAGCTTGGGGTTTTTTGCTTGATATTTAATAGGGTTTTTTCTTCCAAGTCCCGTTTTTCATTTTCTTTTGATTGTATAATCTTTTGTTCTGCATTTTCTATCTTACGTTTTTTAGTTCTATAACTTTCCATGCATTTTTTTCTTTTGCAAGACCTTTTTTCCACTTTCTGATTTTCTGGAACAAGATCCTTCTGTCTCTTGGTATGCATGAATGATGTTTAACTTTTCTTCTTCGGTATATATTTTTCCACTATTTTTCTCCAATATTTTATATAATATCTCCGTATTTACCCTTATGTCATCACTTACGAAAATGTTATCCCAATCTTTGTTTAATTCTTCATTAATTTCTGACCATTTTATATTTTTACTGTAGAAGTTGTATTTTCCATATCCTTCCCACTTTTCATTTCTTGCTTATCTCTATTTTCACTGCTTTGGAATGAATGTTAATTCTATGACATTATGGTCTGAAATATTCGCATTATAAACTATTATTTCTTTAACATAATTCATCTCGTTCACAAATACTAGGTCTAAAGTATTTTTCCTCTCTTGTTGGCAGGTGATTTATTTGTTGAATGTTGTATTCTAGTAGCATATCTAATAGCTTTTCAAATTGCCTCTTATCTTCTGCACTACTATTACTCTCTTTTTTATATGTATAAGTACAACCACAATCTCCTATTCGTTCTTTCCATTCTACGAAAGGAAAGTTGAAGTCACCAGATAGGAGAATAGTCCAGTCCTTGTGATTTCTACATATATCATCCAATTTTTCAATTATTAAGTCAAACTCTTTAGTATTAGGAGGTCTATATATTACTATGTTCATCAATTTTTCAGATTCAAATTCTACCGCTATTAGTTCACATTCTGAGTTACTATATTTCTCATATATTTTTCCTTGTTTTTTTGTCTTTCCCATATATTGCGGTTCCTCCTTGATTCCTATTTTTTCTATCTGATCTATAAGTTTGGAACCCTTTTATTTGATCATCATTCCCAGTCTCTTGGGAATACCAGGTTTCACTTAATATCCATTATATCTATTTTCTTTTCATTTTGGGTTAGTTTCTTCTAAGTACTCTATTTTTCTTTTTGAGTTACTCGTAAACTAAACCCTGCGCATTCATCACTATGATGGTTTGCGTGTTTTTCTCCTTCATTTAATACTGGTAGATAATAAGGCGATTTTGTTCCCATGGTCTCTTTCCTGGATTCTGGGTATGTTGTTCTTTTTTTCATTTCCAGAAATTCTGACATTAAAAAATCCAACTTTTCCATAATATTTGATCTTCCTTCATCATAATTATTCATTTTGTGTCTGAATCTGCAATTTTCTCCGTTTTCTGCAATACCTCTTGCATAATAAATACAGTTATTCATCTCTTGAGTAGAATTTCGGAGCTGATGCTTTGAAATTTTTTGCTGACACCTCTGCATATCTCATTGGTGGTTTGCTTTTCTCTTTTACCTGATATTCTTGATTTCTCTCTTTATTTGTTTGTTTCTTTCTTATTTGGATTTTATTACTTGGTTGGTTATTTATTTGATTATGATTCATGGCTACAGGGTGCATATATTTGCATTTTTTGTCGAACTTACATCCTTTTCCTTCTTTTAGGTTTTTACATATTTTTGGATGCAGATCTCTGCAATCATCCCCATATCCATCTAAGTATGCACATTTACCATATATTTCATAGTTTTGACATATCTTGGATGTTTTGTAGTAACATCTTTCTCCAAATCTGCAATTCCCTCTTTTCAAAAGGTTGGCAGATTTTTGTGTCTTTCTTGTCTATATTTTCCTCTTTCCCGTCATTGTATAGATCTGGGTAGAGCCTCTTCTTGGGATTTGCTTTTCTGTTCGTCATATCGTAATTTTATTTCTTCGTAGGTATGCTGCTGCTTTGTTGCCTTCATATGTAGTATCAATGAGTATCTCATGCATCCATACTTTTATCTTGTTCTTTGTTTCCTTACTTATTTTTTTCTGTCATTTCATTTTGTTTACTTCTCTTCCGTTTTCCTCTTCTTCTTTTTCTTCTTCTTCTTCCTCTTCCTCTTCTTCTTCATCCTCAACTATTTGTACATTCAATCTTGATTTAATAACATTGTCTATCCATGATAGACATGTTGAACAAAAAAATTGCTTGTATCTTTTCTCAAATCTTGTATTACCTCAGCACACTGTGGATGGGTCGGAATGTTGCATGCGCACATTTTTCTGATTAGGTTTTGTGGATTGACTATGCTATACCAAACCTTACACAGTTTGCATGCTTTTGGCATTCTTTTTCCTAATGCATCAATTAGGATATTCACAAGATTCACCTTATTCATTTTCTTTGTCGGAATATGTTGGTTTATGTATATTTTCTTTATGAGTCTCTTGACCACTTGGATTTTATTTGGAACTTCTTCAATTATTTTCAAGATATTTTCATTAGATTTGTTCCAGTTTGAAGGATTATATCCTTCTAATATATCTATGAATGCTTTTGTATCTTTTTGGTTAGGACTGTTGCTGATTTCATAGATGAGAAATGCCAGTTCCCTTCCTGCTACCTCATCGTATTGCGAATCTGCTAGACACGCCAAATTACGCCACCTCTTCCCGCAGTTGGAACTTACTGCCATCTTGTTCTGATTTATAGTATTACACTTGATAAACTAACTTAGAAGACGCTTTATCCTACTATTTTCACACTAATCTTATCACCGATAGTTCACGAACACTTCTAGATATTTCTCAAATTCTAGTCGTATGTTAAACTTGTGATATCTGTTGATATCTGTTGATTAATCTGACTTCACGCGGGTACGACTCACCAAGCAAGATGGCTACTTACGAGAGAGAGAGAGAGAGAGAGAGAGAGAGAGAGAGAGAATTTCAAGGCAAGTGTCACATATATATACTTTGGAGATGTCCTCACTGAACTCAAAACCTAAGAAGGCCAGACAAAGGTAAACATGAAATCCAACAAAGGAAAAGAATGACCCAGCAGAGAAATGAATAACTAAATGGGGCATTGTTTCTCAGTCAAATAATTGGACATTGCTTCCAGATGCATCCTAATGCTAAGTAACCTCTGCAAAAGTGAGGCTACACAATCCACAATTCCACAGGAAATCACCAACTCAAGGATCAGTTTCTTCTCAAAGATGTGGGTCTGTCACCACTGAATTGAAAATAGAATGTAGGCCAAAGGCCAAGCATTGGAACCTATGAGGTCATTTAGTGCTGAAACGGAAACTGACAGTAAAAGATTTGAAAGATATAACAGGAGGAAAACCTCGCAGATGTACTACTATGAATCAATTGTTAGGAACAGTAAGATGGAAGAAAAAGAATACGAAGCGAAGTAGAGTAAACGGAATGAAATCGGTTGCAGTAAGGGGCCGAAGGGACGCTGCAAAGAACTAAGTAATGCCTAGATTGCATCTCATGAGGTGCAATGAAGGCACTAGCCCCCTACGGGGAATAATAATAATACCTCGTACAAAATGTTTTTCCTATATCAACAACTGTTGAAAATATGAAAAACAATATATTTCGAGATTTGCAAACAAACACAGGGGAAGGGAGCCTCTCCTGGACTGAAAGAAGGCCGTCGGGAGAGCCTTCAAAAGTGACAAAGCGTGATCCGACCCCCAGCTTACTCAGGACGTGTGCAAGACTTGTTCCTCGCGCATAAGTTGTAAACATAACATAATCCTAACTTGTAACATAAATTTGAAACATGCTAAAATCTATGGCCAAATAGAGCCTTCTTATACCAACAAAAATTAAAATAACTATGCTATATTTTATTATAAATAATTTCTGTACTGTATGATATGCACATTATTTACTTTTTACATTTTCATTCTAATAAATAAATCATAAATATCCTATCCTAAAATTCCTGTATCTTTAACTCAACATGACACACACCTTTTTCAGACCCTTTTAGGCTCTTCCATAGACCTTTCCTACCCCACCAATAACCACAACAAAGTAGCGTGTAGGCTTACTCCCCGAGTAAACAAAACAGACACGATGATGATGATGAAAATCGTTACTTTATGACTCTTCTTCCCTCTTATCGGTGAATGAGATCATGGCTTCAGTGCCTACCATTTTCGCACTTTTTTCCCCTTTAAGGAGAGTACTTAAAAAACATAAATCTGAGTTTATAACTTCTCTTCTTTCATTCTCGCTCTTCTTTTGACCTCTCGCCTGTTGTCCTAGTCCTCCCTTTTCGTAATGACGCATATACTGATGTGTGCTTTATTATTTATATGTGCTATTTCCTACTCTGCTTTTACTTATTTGCTTTCTCGCAGCGGACATCAAGCTTGCCCAAACAATATAATTTAAGCTTGCTACAATCTCATTACGGCTTGCTCCAACACTATCATTTCGGTTTGCTTCAACAATATAATTTGGGCTTGCTTCTGCAATATCATTTCGGCTTGCTTCTGCAATATCATTTCGGCTTGTTCCAACAATGCATGAAAAAAAACTATCTTCACAGGCTTCAATCTTCGCCCTTTCCAGTTACTTTCCATTCCAGATGGATTGATAGATGACTAGATTGATGGAACAGAGCTAAAGTCCTGACAATGGGACCATAAGAGCAAATTTTAAAAAATCAAAATTATATATAAAACCAGTGTGATGGCGCGTAAATACTGCACTAGAACCTGGTGATGCCCGTCATGTCTCTCCCTATCATCAAAATCCCCTGCCTACCCCGAACCACCCAGGTGGGACAAACAGGTTTGCCTCTCCTACTCTCCCGATCCCCTACCTACCAAACCCCGACCCGGGCCGGACAAACAAGGAATATCCTCTAGGATTTTGATTATAGATGTGAAAATGAAGGGGAGGGGGGGGTTGAGAGACACAACTCAATGTAAAAGTGATTTTTAAACACTGAAAGGGTTAAATCGTGGCAAATGTAAGATAAAATCGTCTGATGTTGAGGAAAACTGATTAGGAGTTTTTTCAAAATCAAGATCATGAGAGCATTACTCTCCACCTCAACCTCTCACTCATTTCCCTTCCAAGACCTCTCATTTCAAGACATTTCCTCTCCCCAGTCCAACTACTTCCACTGTTCCCCTCCATCAGAGCAAAGATAATTGTTTACTCATCTTTAAATATGATTCAAATCAGAACATGATGTCACGAATTTTGGCAAAAACATTACTACGCTCCAGATTACAAGACAATTACAGAGAGAGAGAGAGAGAGAGAGAGAGAGGAGAGAGAGAGAGAGAGAGAGAGAGAGAGGAGAGAGCATTAGTTACTGCTCATGTGCAACCATGGAGGCAAAATTCCTTGACCCAATATAAAAAAATTTCTGCCCAATCAAAAAATAATTAAAACGACAATTTTCCCTTTAAACAGCGACCTCAAAGCCACGTTGCAAAGCACTAGTAACCTTTTGGTGTCTGGACAAAATATAAATAATAACTGCAATTTTCAAGTAAGCAAGGAAAAGTAAATGAATAATTTCTGAAGCAAAAATTCTTCTTTTGTTTGCTTAAATATTTAGAATACAGTGGAGAAGGACAGTCAACAGAATTGGACTGGAATATAGAGTTTAGGCCAAAGACCAAGAAGCACTGGGACCTATGAGGTTATTCAGATTTGAAAAGGAAATTGAGAGTAGGCAGGTCTGAAAGGTGTCACAGGAGGAAAACCTCGCAGTTGCACTGAATTAATTTTTAGGAGAGGGTGGACAGCAAGATTGAAAGAAGATAATATGAATGGAGGTACAGTAAAAGGAATGAAAGGGGTTGCAGCTAGGGGCCGAAAGGACGCTGCAAAGGACCTTCAGCAATGCCTACATTACACCGAATGAGGTACACTGACGGCACTATACCCCCTTTACGGGGACTGAAGCTATTTCAACAAACGTGTCAAATCTTTTTCTCGGTGAAACACTTCTACAAAAGAAAACCTTCGAACAAAAACATACCCAAAGTCTCCTCTGCCACACTGACAGAAGAATGAAGCATTTGTACAAACGCAAAAATATGCAAGCAAGAACAAGCGCTAAGTTTGCGCACCAACACTCACAAGGGAAGGGCAGAAAGGCACAAACATCTACTGGCTTGTTAATTACTGACAAACCTCCCGCTACATTTGCATCAAGAATACAAAAAGAAAGAAAAAATGTATACAAATTGCAGGGCAGAATGGAGTTGTAATAAGATCCCCGCCCCCAACCCCTGAACACTTTAGCTACTTCTCAGTCCAGACCGTTGAGGAGAGAGAGAGAGAGAGAGAGAGAGAGAGAGAGAGAGAGAGAGAGAGAGAGAGAGAGAGAGAGAGAGAGAGAGAGAGCTTAAAACTTCTTGCAGAACGCTTCGGTTGAAGAAATAAAATTCTCTGTCTCCCTTTATTTTTTCACTTGCTCTTCCCGGTTTCTTCGAATGCGGCAGTCCAACTTCTTAAAACTGCGTCTGCTCTCATTTCTAATTCTTTAAAAAAAACCCAGCGAGTGTCAGGATATGCAAATGATTACAATAAATAAATTAATGAAAATTAAAATGAAAGAATTTGATACGCCCAAAACAAGACCAATGTAAAAATAGACACCTCAACATTTAAAACTTATTATTGGGAGGCTTCAAACGTGACTCATTCTAAGGAAAATGTCCTTATATAACATCCTAAATATATTTTGGCGAATAGATATAGCTAGCTACCTTATAAAGAGAGAGAAAAAAACGTCTTCGCTAACCACTTGGAGTAATGTTTGACTTGCTTAAACAAGAGTTTACCGTATTCAGCATGTACTGTTTACATGGAACACAAATAAACTCAAGTTTTGTTTTAACTCCATTCCTTACCACCAGAGAGAGAGAGAGAGAGAGAGAGAGAGAGAGAGAGAGAGAGAGAGAGAGAGAGAGAGAGAGAGAGGCTCAATTCTGTTTTAAACAGGAGAGGGATGGGTTTCGCTTGTTTGGTAAAACGTTTTACAAACAGAGACCATCCAAACTGAAACCCCTTCAATCTATCAGCATTTTGGCACCAGGAGTTAACAGCATCCTGTTTTAAAAGGTGAACTTTCTCAGGAGCCAAGTGAGTCTGTGTTCGAGTCTGTTAGGTAACCATGGCCGTTCCTTGCCTCTTCACCGGAAATTAATAGCCAACATATAAAGTTCAGCATGAGGATTATACTCGTTAAGTTCCCTGCACAAATCAAACTCATCAACAAACAAAAAGAAATTCTTGGAACAGGAAACGACAAGAGAAGGCGAACGAAAAAATGCTGGGTATTTGGTTGAAAGGAAAGTTAAAACCAAAATGCCTTAATTTCAAGGAAATTAGAAAGCGCGTGCAAGATAAGAATGATGGGTATATTCTGTGAAAGGTCAAAATGCTGTTGATATGCATTCTGCTTGTTTATATAAAGATTCTGTGGATTTTTTCTTCCACAGGGTATCATCACTGGTGTACATGATATGTGATTAATTGATTTATTCATTTTCTTACAATAAGCCTTCTCTTTGAAAAGGGTAGCTCCAGAACAACATGACCACAGCATTTTCAGTCATCCTCGCACTTCTACGATCATTTCCCAATGATGCACTTCTCACAAATCTATCTATCTTCCATTCTTTCCACATGAGTGAACCCCCTCTAACACACCCATCACAGTTTCATAATGGCTAACCTTTTTATCACTTCTACACATCACGATCTCACTATTTCCAATATTCATATGTCAAACACACCATATAACCACACCACCTCTAAAGCTTCAACATATTCTTTCATTTTCAACGCCAACACCAAACTTCCATAAAGGCGGGTTGGCCAAACAGCATGCCACACGTAACTTCCATAAAGGACGGTTGGCTAAACACCCTCTTAAACCGCATCCACAGTAAATAGCTTCCAAATTTTTTTTTCTCATTACCCCTCAACATCCCCAAGTCACTTCCATACGGCAACTTGGCCAGATGATCCCTTTATAAATCGAGATTTGTTTTCCATAACGTTAAATCTCTCATTCCGCATGCACCGAAACTTTCCTGGTTTCACGTAGGATGTCACTCCTCCTACAATTATCCCCTACAATTCTTAAATACCGATACGAGTCGTTTCTCGTTTTCACGTCCAGTTTTCAATGTAAATTTGCATATCATATAACATATAACATGAATATTAATACAATACATAATAAATACATAATAAATGCATATATATATATATATATATATATATATAAAAGAGAGAGAGGGTTTGCCAGTATAGTATTATGTAGCTTACATCAATATCAACAATTAATAAAAGGAGCCATCAACCACAAGCCCAGACCCATCAAATCTACGTAAATAATACGGAATACCATCCAGCTATCATTCCTGTAATTAAAGAAAAAATAAAACGCTGCGCTTCTGCCGAATATAAAAATGGCAGATACCTTAATTTTTTTTTCCCTCCTGACCCACAGGAAAAATCTTGCAGCGTGATCAACAAACGTTAATTAGATCCGTGTTGCTTAAAATGTCAAGAGCATCTGCCTGAGTACTTTTGACATTTGCCACATTTACCGTTTTCAAACAAATGCCACAAATGGGAACATTTTCATTACAAAATCCTTTAGCGCTACATTACATGAAATGCTCTCCGAACGCCAGGCCAAGGACGATCCCTGGCCATCACACAGTATCTAAAAATATTTGTATCTCTCTCTCTCTCTCTCTCTCTCTCTCTTCCATACGCGCACACACACACACATATAGGCATTAGGTGTGTGTGTGTGTGTGTGTGTGTGTGTGTGTGTGTGTATACATACATATAATTATATATACATATATATATATATATAATATATATATATATATTACCTCAGCGAATTAGATATTAAAGGACATTTGTAGCTTAATGCTTGTATATGAATCACGGTGGTGTGATTAGACTCATAAATTGGCTACGTTCGACAAAACGTTGTCAAGGTCGAGGAGGGTTGATGCCGACTCCAAAACAACGAATACTTGATTTCTGGATTCCTAGGTTTGCGCCAGGGAGCCGACGAAATTATCATCAGCTAAAATTCCCCTTCAGTTAACATATATGAAAATATATTAATTCTGAGGTAGAGCAAATTAGATATTAAAGGACATTTGTAGCTTAATGCGTACATATGAATCACAGTGATGTGATCAGACACATATATATACACATACATACACTAGTAGGTATGCCCGTCCTTCGGACGTGTTATCGAACTCACATTCACTTCTAAATGACCGGAACGTACATCTCTCCCCAGCCAATGCCACTGCGTCACTGACCGGCTCAGTGAGTCAGTCAGGCACCGCCGGCCGACGACAGGAGCATACATGTTGCGACAGGTTGCTCGGGAATGATTTTGATCGCGAGGCCCCTCTTAAATGGCCCTTGATAAAACTTAGCCAATAGGTAAACTCTGATATTGATGTTAAATGCATTTGTAGTCACTTATGTTAACTAGTGTACCAAAGCTGAATGAAATAGTCCTATCTTTGACAATTTGCGCCCTAATTCCCGAAGGGGGGCGGGGGGGCTGCGCTACCCTGCTATCAAGGTCAGGGTAGGTAAGCTACGACACCCCTTCTCCCCTGGTCGGTAAGTCGAAAGGGCGTGGCATCTCGGGTCCTCATTCCCAAGGGGGTGAGTTTCACCCTCTTACTACTGCAAGTACCTTCAGGACTCCATACAGGGGGGAACCTGTTTGTACCTATACAAACATTTCTACACATGTCAACTCCAAAGTTGTGAAAAATGAGGGGGTATGAAAAAGAGGGGTTAAGAACCCCTTAGAAACGGCCCTCAAATTTCGTAATTTGACTAAAACCTTCCTTGGGGGAGGGGAGTCTACGGTAAAAATTTGGTAACCCTAGCTTTCATAGTGTGGGCGTACGTAGCAAACAAACAGAGAGAAAATGCCTTATATTACACATAATACATACATACATACATACATATACATATATTTATATATATATATATATATATATATATATATATATATATATATGTCTGTGCGCCACTTGTGTATCAGTAACTATTTGGCTAAGCTTTATCACTAAAAGATGAAAAAAAAAATGACAAAAAAAAAAAAAAAAAAAAACTCGCGTTTATATCAGACTAAGGTCCCTTTCATCACTCGAAAGTTTTTCTTCACCGGGTCTAAGTGATAAGTTTGTTAAATAATTGGGAAGTAATAAAAAAAAAGGGGAGATGTCACCGTGGCTATTAAAAAGTAAATGATAGTTTTCAATACAAATATAAACACACACACACACACACACACACATATATATATATATATATATATATATATATATATATATATAGTGCACATACTATTCTGAAACGCTCAAATACATGAATTTGACGAAACCCATCAAACAATATGCAAATGCCATTCTCTCCCCAGTAAAAATAGTTGATATTTTGTCCCGAACACAACACTACGAACTACATCAGAACCATCAGAAAATCTTTCCCACTCTCTCTCTCTAAAATAACCCCGAAATTCTCCAGGGATCCTAATATATATATATATATATATATATATATATATATATATATATATATATATATAATATATATTATATATATGGATCCCTGGAGAATTTCGGGGTTATATATATATATATATATATATATATATATATATATATATATATATATATATTTATATATATCTAAACTACAAGTACAGATAACCTTGTTCATTGATAGTTCTCTCGTCTGAAAAATGACTAAAGTTGAGGACAACTTCCTTCTAATTCATCGTGGATTCCGAATATGCATCGATTGAAAGGCCATCACCACAACCACGTACACAGCAAAGAGTAAAAACATATATCATATCCATATACATATATATATATATATATTATATATATATATATATATATAAATATAAACGAGTAAAATATGCGCCAAAGTTTTTTCGGCGGAATCTGTTTTCTGTACAGTGTATAATGCTTTATTAGCCAACGTCCATGAAGATGTCAGCTAAGGCCCCGTGATGGCCTCCTGTCCTATAGCGTTGCCAGACCCACGATTTGGGTTAACTTTAACTATAAATTAAATAAAAAGTACTGAGGCTAGAGGGCTGCAATTCGGTATGTTTGATGATCGGAGGATGGATGATCAACATACCAACTTGCAGCCTTCTAGCCTCATTATTTGTTTTCAAGATCAGAGGGCAGACTGAAAAAGTGCAGACGGACAGACAAAGCCGTCATAATATTCTTTTACAGAAAACTAAAAAACAAACAATGGCGGAGGTCTACTCATTTTTCTGCTAATAATAAACTCCGGCAGTCGCTTTTGAAATTCATGCCACAGTCGTTTATCATACTGTGTACAAAAAAGAAGAAGAAAAAAGATCGTATTACAAATACTTAGTAGGAAAATCTTCCACAGGAGAGAATCAGAGCTAAATCATTTGACAGAATCGACACCATAGTAGTTACAAACAAGGTCTGCAAATCCCGGATATTATTAATTTCCCTGCCTTACAGTCTTTGTCGCTTTCTAACCCAGTTACTTCTCTCTCCGTGATAACGATATATATATATATATATATATATATATATATATATATATATATATATATATATATATATATATATATATATATATATATATATAATTTGGCTTCGTTTATATAAAGGGACAATACTCACACGTCTCTTCTTTATCAAAGCCCACCTGTTCCCATGAACACCATCACATACACAAATACAGTACCTGAAAGTAAAGAAAATAATAATAATAATAATAATAATAATAATAATAATAATAATAATAAGCTAACTATTTTCTTTTTAAACTAAACATTATAACTGATATAACATTATATGAACAGGAATATGAACTAATGCAAGCCAACTATAAATATTACTCATAACTAGTGTGCATAACTTATGAAAGTTAATATATTTCTTAGATAAATGCTCTGGAAAAAAGTGATAAACAATTTACTTAGCCTATGATGAAAGTTAATATACTTCTCACATAAATGCTCTGGAAGAAAGTTATAAACAATTCACTGAACCTATGATGAAAGTTAATCAACTTCTCAGATAAATACCCTGGAAAAAAGTGATAAACAATTTACTTAACCTATGATGAAAGTTAAGATACTTCTCACATAAATGTTCCAGAAACAAAAAGTGATACACTTCTCGCTGAACCTATGAAGAAAGTTAATAAATTTCTCAGATAAATACACTAGAAAAAGTGATAAAACAATTTACTTAACCTATGATGATAGTTAGTATATTTCTCAGATAAATACTGTGAAAAAAGTAATAAACAACTTACTGAACCTACGAATAAAGTTAACATACTTCTCAGAATATATATATATATATATATATATAATATATATAATATATATATATATATATGTGTGTGTGTGTGGTGAAAATAATACATAAAAAAAAATGCTATCTAGGAACAAAAATGGCAGTACAACAGGAAGTCAGTTCCCATCAACCAATGACCGTGACGTTCAGAGGCGCTTCCAAAAATATACTAAAGGGAGATAGAGGAGGATAGCATAGCAGAAGAAGAAAAAAAAAACCACGGCCATACATAATAACGAAGCAGGAAATATATGTATACAGAAAAGAATAGCATCGCAACAGGAATCAGATTCTCCAATCACCAATCATAGGAATGTGCAGCGAGCTTCCATGAATACCGGGTATTACTGTACAGAGAGAGAGAGAGAGAGAGAGAGAGAGAGAGAGAGAGAGAGAGAGAGAGAGAGAGCTAAAATTGGGAAGAAAACCAAATAGTAATACAACACAAACACACCAATCACAAACAGGCGACGGAACGCACCTACGAAATAAACACGTACGAATATTACACAAGGGGGGGGATGAGAATATGGGGGAGGGGGGGGGGGGGTTGAGGGAAGAGGTGGCAATCGGGTGGGGACTTGTGGAAGAAAGGTGAGAAAGAGGCACTGGTAGGTGGTGAGGAGAGAGAGAGAGAGAGAGAGATGGGGGGGGGAAGGTGGTAATGGGAAGGCGGGCCCCAGTTCATCCCATGACCTCTGACCTTCGGCTTCACACACAACACACAACACATACATACACACACACGGGCGCGCACACACATCCAACAACCCAACACTCTGGGAAACTCTACATCAATAACCCTTAAACAAATGGAGATGCGCCTTCCAAATAATGCCACAAGGCAATTATCCACGTCCAAGGAAGAAGAGCAATTAGACAGCAGAGAGAGAGAGAGAGAGGGAGAGAGACGAGATGACAAGAGAGAGGAGAGAGAGAGAGAGAGGGTTACATCATGAATTTCGGAAATCTGCGTCTCTTTTCATAATATATATTTAAATATCAGGTCCCTGCTAAAACAAAACACTTAAAATACAAGTCACCCAACTACATATGTGTGTATTTAAGTGTGTGTGTCTGATATATATATATATATATATATATATATATATATATATATATATATATATATATATATATATAGGCGGTGAGGAGAGAGGAGCGAAGGGAGAGAGAGACGAGAGAGAGAGAGAGAGAGAGAGAGAGAGATGCGAGAGGAGAGAGAGAGAGAAATCACCGAGACGTGCGCGCGTTGTGAGAGAGAAGAAAATGATGCCTTCTCGTATCGAGCTGGATTATGCTGAATAAAGTTGATACTCCATTAGGTGACCGCCTCAACGCTATCCTCTCTTCCCCACTCCCCCCAAAAGGGGTACAAACACCCCCCCTCCCCTCCCCCAACCACCACCACCCTCCCTCACCTCCCCCCCCCCCTCGTCACCTCAACCCAAAACAAAATTCTAAATCAGTCGGGCAAATCGTTTGCATTCGCTGTATGGCCTCTCTTACTTTTTGAAGATGGCTAATTTGATGGAGGGCTCAAACGAAGACGATGATTTTCCACAAATATTATTCTGAGAAATGAGGAAACGGTCGTCGCGTTTTCAACGGAGGTACTTTCAAAATAATAACAATGTTCCAAACAACACGCTTTCACGCTCGAAAATATCCACACTGCTAAGAAACGCAAAAATAAACGTTCCAAATACATTTTTTTTTCTTTAGAAACTATGAAAATGACTATGATGCTTATGACTCCAAATGAGCAAAAGCTCATTTGCGAAATGCCTAAATAGCCATACCTTGCAAGGCAACCTTCCAAATATTAGATAACCAGCGCGCCTAATTGAAAATATAAAACAAAGAGTAAAAATGAATTAATGAGCAAATATTCACCAATGGAACCCAATTGTCCTGCTCGACTGAGCTCTATTTGCACGAAGCTTGCCATTTGGCTTCCAACATCAAGAGAGGCAAAGAAATTAGGTGTCGAATTGTTATGTTATTATCTCCGTTTAACTAGAAGACAAGTTTACATCTGAATGACCAGTACCTTGATACATACATACATGAGAGAGAGAGAGAGAGAGAGAGAGAGAGAGAGAGAGAGAGAGAGAGAGAGAGAGAGAGAGTCGTGTTGCGTTTACACCGAGAACTAGGAAAAACTAATCACAAGTGTTGCGTTTTCAACATTGCAAATGAGATAAGGAGAAAGTCCCAAACAGTACTATGTTTATGTAAAAGAACAATAAGAGAGAGAGAGCCTGCAAAAAAAGGGGGAAATGTTTATTCAACATTACAATGTTCCAGAGAGAGAGAGAGAGAGAGAGAGAGAGAGAGAGAGAGAGAGAGAGAGAGAGTTACAAGGATTAGTATGTCTCAAAGACTTGTTAGTCCATCCGAAGAGACTTCGTGTGCTCACTTATCTGTAGGAGCAGGTTTTACTGTGCATTCACAGTGTCCTAATGATTTTGTCTAACTTTGTTTTAAACTCTTCACAGAAAGAGAGAGAGAGAGAGAGAGAGAGAGAGAGAGAGAGAGAGAGAGGAGAGAGAAATATCTATTTGTACTTGGGGGTAGCAGGCGGCATCCTGCGAAGGTCAACAGTATACGGGACTGAAGGAAAATTAAAGTTCACAGTGTAATCATTAAATTCGTTTGCTCGAGCACAGCAAGTGGGTGTTACACTGACAACCACTCGAAATGTAAACGCGTAGGATGAAATAATAAAAAAAAAGACAATCCTCTAACATAGAAGGAAGAACCACAACGTAGATTTTAGGCTATTGTACACACTCACCATATATATATATATATATATATATATATATATATATATATATATATATATATATATATATAGTAAGATGCACAGATAGGAAGAACAGTCAGCTCAACACTGACAATTTATTAGCTCCGCCTCAGGATCCCCCACATCCCATCTTTTCTGGGTAAAAAGACAAAAATAAAAAACACTAATTATAATTATAAATATAAATATATATATATATATATATATATATATATATATAATATATATATATATATATATATATATATATATATGTGTGTGTGTGTGTGTGTATAATATATACACACACACACACACACACACACATATATATATATATATATATATATATATATATATATATATATATATATATATTAGTTCAATGTACTAATTGCGTATATTTAAAGCTGAATAGACGAGAAATTAATTTCCAACATGAAAACTGCGCTCATACTGTAACGACAACGTCCTTCCGCCATTGTCATTGAACTACAACAACCTGCCGAATTCTTATGTATTCCATAGTGTAGAATTCTCTGGCCTTTCCGCCGATATAATGACCATGTATGAGCACAGACTGCGTCTGTAGTTATTTATGTATGTCTAAAAGAAAACACAAATCTACGGTCTGGGTCATTCCTGCTCTCGGTGCGAGTCGGTACTACTTATCCGTCCGCACCTGTCTGTCAACCCAGTTCGTGTAATAAAATCTCTACGGGCTGCTCTTGAGCAAGAGCCCGTAGATAAAGCCAGCTTAATCTCAAACAACAGTAATAAATCATCAGTACCTAGTTACCTGTCTTCCTCTCTTGTCCTCACAATACCATACACCAAATTCGAAAATCTTGTATGCTGTCCTGTTTCAACACACATGGGCATAAGTATATATGAAGTTATCATTTCGCGCGTTTAACGTGGTGTAAGATTTTTTTTAATTACAATATTTAATCAGTAAGTATTTTTCATAGCTAACAAACCTACGGTCTTAACATTAGGATAAATCTTCTAGCGTCAGCTGGAAACGAAGACTTATCCTACCGTCAAGACCGTAGGTTTGTTGGCTATGAAAAATACAACATGGAGTTCCGAAGGGGAAAAGATCACCTAAGTGAAAGGACGGCCCAGTGTGTTTCGAGATGGTCTACAGATTATAATATTCCCAAGCCTTGAAATAGAAGACTACAGCTGGTGGATTGCGTAAAAATGTATCGTTCGGAAGTGTTACGACGGAACACCAAGAACTGGGCAGAGTGGCGACAAAGGTATTGAAAAGCAGAGGTCGAAATATTTCAGAAACTTGATTTTATGTACCTACATTAGAAGTGAATGACAGTGTATGGGTTCGGTAGTTCATGCTGATGGTGCGTCTTCTCTGTAGTTGTGTGCTCGTATATGTATAATTAATATGTATGGGTAAAAAAATTATATATATAACATATATATATATATATATATATTATATATATATATATATATATATATATATATATATCTAGTCTTGAAAAACATTCATGTAGGAAAGCATCAGCCAAATGCATTGCAAACTACGTAAGAAAATGTAATACCAAGCAAGTATCAAATCACAATACATTATCACTGCAAGATTGATAAACAGGCTGAACAAACCCGTATGTTAACAACTAAAGGGGAAAACACAGTCTCTACCTGGTTGTACGGCTCCTCCTAGACTAGAAAATGTCATAACCCTATTATCATGTGATCAAGGAATCCCAAAGTGACATTATAACGAGACATAAACAAGATAAAGTAACCCTTTAAACTGCTACAGGTTGTAAAATTTTACAACACATCAAAATTGGTTAGAACACTTTGCGAGTTCTTAACGACACTGCTGCGATCGGCCAAAAATTTTCTAAACAAGATTATCCTCTTTAAAACTGACTTTCATGCCACCAACATGGCGTTACACATTAGTAGAAAGATGCGAGTTTACAACACGGTACCAAAGACTAATGGATGATTGTTGGCTCATTATTTTGGGATTAGGAAGGCAGTGTTGACATCTCAGTCAGAATCTTACAAAATTGACCAACAATGTAACCCTTGGTTTAAAAACGTGTTGACAACTAGCTGTTTATTCCTTCATAGTATAACCCAAAACATTAGGACAAAATTAAAGGTAACATCATGCTTCTACGACAAAAAGTAAGGGGGGAAACTTACCAGCAAAGCCCTTCAACCTTCTCTTACGAAACCTATCACTCCCGCTCAAACCTCTGCAAATTCTTTGAAGAATCCTCAGCCAATAATGTATCCTACTCAAACATATCAACTGCACATTCCATACCCACTCAGCTTTCTTATCCCACTAACTTATTACCTACAACCAAAGTCTTTCTCTGCCTTGAATTTTGACATAAACACTGACAATCTCACGACACATTGTCTTCTGCACGTTATCAGTCAACATTAGACGAAATCTCTCTTAAAACATCTTTCCCAACATTACTATTGTAATATCCATTGGCTACCTTTTCTCTACATATTTCCTTCAAGAGCAGCTACCACTAATCTATACAGAAAGAACTGCACTTGCCCCGACTCACTCCCGTATTTCAACTACCTAGGAATCATGTGTTGACTTAAACCTCTTTCATACAGTGAACAGGTTATCTCTTATGTCCTACAACTGTACTTCAAACATTCTTTTTTCTTCACTAATCCTCTCATTTCATTACACAGTACCAGTACAGTGTTTAGTTTCATCCCTTCCTTTGTGTGTATATGAGTGTGTTCCTTCCTTTGTGTGTATATGAGTGTGTTCCTTCCTTTGTGTGTATATGAGTGTGTTAAGTGCCATCAGCTTACATATTGAAAGAACCTGTTCAGTTCTCTAGTTAGTAAGGGATGAACAAAATGGAAATAGTCTCTAAAATCAAGCATGCCTCTGTTGTCCTAAGCAGTGAATTAGGCACCTAGCTGTTAGCTCACCATCATGCATCACAGCTTCGGTGGGGAGAAAGTGACGTGGAAAAAACACCAGATGTGAGTGTTCAATGCTGCCAAAATGCATATCAAAACTGGAAACCATTCGTGAAATAAACTTAGAATACAGTTAATAACCAGTGTTTGAATTCCTGGAGAACCATATAGTTCAATCATCATGTTATATCTGACTGGTTACCTGTTGACTTAGCCTTTAATTAGGTCACTGATATTTAGATCATATAGATCAGGACATACTCCAGCAACATCATCATCATCATCATCCCAAAAGATATGACGACGACAAGAAGACTATATATAGCCTTCCAGACACAATCTATAAGGGGAAAAGGAACTATACTATAATACAGTAATGGTAAAAAATATCCTGAGCCTTGTTAAAATGGCATCCTTCCCTTATCCATGTACAGTTCTTCAATATTTATGAAATATGCCTCCTAATCCACTGTACACATCATTTGGCAATTCTAGAATTTCTGGAAATCCTATCTACACCCAAAGTGAATAATGCTGGCATACAGGAGGGCATACAACCAAGGTCCTACATATCCACTATTAAGTTCCTGTCAATTTCATTTCCACAGTATCTGTGGCTATGCCAATCATGATACGAATACTATTTCCTTACCAATATATTTTCTTGTTATCAATTTGAGCACAATGTTATGTGTAATGGAGTCTGTTCATAAACTTGCTAGAATGCTAACATTGAGCATGTGCTGGGGTTTTTGTTACTCCTATGGAACTAAAAATGGTGTGTTCCAATGTTGTTTGCCAATGTGGATGGTTCCTCGTACACTGGTTGCTCTTGGTCATGTAGCTTCAGTTTACATCCAATCACAGTAGAAGATATGCCATCCCACTCTGCACATAGGTCTCTGCTATTGGCTTTGGGTTAATGTAATGATGAATATTCAGGTCAACAGTAAATATGTACCACCCAATGTTGAGTGTGTTACTATAAAATATTTCTTCATAAAGACAGAGATTCGTGCTGGGAACTATGGCTTTAGCAGGAACAGTATTCCCTTGGCAAAATTAATCAAATTTTGTGATGTCAGCTCTAAGAAGGATAGGAACCTTCAAGATTGTGAGGACCTGCTTGGCAAGTGACAACTAAAACTAAAGCTGATTAGCTGAACTTTGACTGTCAAAAAGGACAGTTAGATGGCAAACAGCCAACTTGTCCATACTCATAGCTAAATAGGGCACAGACTTGCCTGTTATTTTGATGTCGGATGTGAAAAGACAACACTGTAAATGCAAAAATGCAATGTTAAGCGAGGTCTTTTTTTATCATCTTTGCTGCAGTGAAGGAAGACCGTCCTTTACATTTCTGATGGTGTTTCATGTCTGAAGATGTCTCCAAAATAATACATATACATATTTTTTACTCTATTTCTCAAAAACACTAATGCTTATTATCATCATCTTACATTACTGCAGCTCCTTACAGCTAACTTTCTAACAACCTGCAGCTCTGCCATATAGACAAAAGCTCATGCATAGTCAGCAGTTTGCATAGCACAGGCACAGCTCAACTGTGTAGATGCGACATACAAGTAGTAACTGATATCAAATACATCCAAGAAAGACAAATAGAAAGTGAATGGTAGCCATTTCTCCATAACTTTGTTGCTTGCCTTGCTACTATGTCTGATGCTGCCAACAGTTGCTGCTATATTTGTTGCTAGCCTTAATGCTTCTCCTAAAGCTAGCACTGATGATGTCCCTGCTGCTCAATACATATGAAAAAGCAGTTTACATGAGCAGAATGCTAAGAAGCCGATTGCAAATCTAAGTATCAGTATGGAAAGTATGTGAAGTGAGGCTTTTGACACAACTTCTCCAAGCTCAGATGAGCTCTAGTATGACCAAAACAGAGATGTGTCAACATCAAAGCTGTGCATAAGAGGATGGACAATTGGTTCACCTAAGCACTCAATTATCAGGATCTTCAACACAATGCTGGAAGATATTGTCTGGGGAAAAGAACGAAAACAACAGCAGTCATGAAGGACAAGATGTCCCATGCAACTTCCTGTTCTCCAAGATGATGATTTCATATGTGCCAAACACCTTTACTTCTGAGACAGCTGTCCTGCCCTTGCCTAAAATGCATGAAGCCAAACCCCAGGTCAGCAGCAGGAAACTGGCCATACCAGACTACAAAATGACAATGGAAGTGGATACTTTCCATGATGTGTCTAGCCAAAATTTATACATCAAGTTGACCACTAGAAGACCAATGTTTGTGTTTTTAGGTATGCTGAACTCTTGGACAATGAATTCTTGTATTATAAACAAAAACAAGTAGAAGAGTGGCACAATAAATCACTGGGAAAAATTTGCAGAATTAACAAATTAAGTAACAAATTAACTAACAACAGCCTAGGAAGTGTACTGGTTTGCAGCTCATAGTCAGTAATGGCTACTCAGGGATGTCACCTGTGGCATGTGCAACCTCCCCACACTCACTTAACTTCTTTGGCTAGACCACCTGTGGCAGAGATGTGGGAGTACCTGTTGTGCTGGTTTCAGGGCTTCTCAAGGGCAGAGCATGCTTCCACTGTGTTGCATGCCAATGAACTGTGTCACAACCACTACTTTACTGTTGTACATGTGGATGAGGATGAATCAAGTTCAAGTTCCAGCTTTTCACGTGAAACATTAATAGCAAATAATGCGTACATCTCCTTAGTACTTACTAGTTTTGTTTTTAGTATTCTTTTGTTTGCCAATTTAAGCAATGACATTCCAATACATAATTACAGTGGATGTTAAAACAACACTACTCAGTTTAAAACTTCAGGAAAATCCTTTCCACAATCAGTGGTTTGCTTGACAAGCAAAATTTTTTAAATAATGCCCAAAAATCCTAATTTTTTTTTCTCAAAACCATCATCTATACCTTCACACATCCTTCAGAAAATTAATATTCAAATATAAAGACACTTTAAATCTTCTGATGCAACCTACACTAGCTGTTAAACCTCAAACAAAAATCAACAGAACACCACTTCAAGCGTAGACAAGCAAACAAACCACAAACATCACTGCAGGTCTCATTCATCCCCAAAAATGTCCACGTACCCATACAGGAAACAGTGAACAATGTAAAATACAAAGAACCATATATGTGGAAAAAAAAAGTCAATTTTATTAACTGGCAAATTTTAAAATGCTAATTTTCTTAATTGAAATTCTAAACGAAACATTTTAAAAATCCCTTTCATCAGTGAGTATATCAACACGTCCTGGGTTCATCAAGACTTGCCAATTTAATAGGCATCCAACCTGGTGCAACAATTGACCCTTGGAGAAAATAATAATTATGTCCTTATTCCTTAAAATACTAAGGAAATTCACTATACATTTCAGTATATGACAAAAGCAACCACTAACCCCAGGAAAACAGCCTAGAGACAACTCGCCATATGAAAACTGTACCTAACATTGGACAGGTTCACAATTAGGCTAAAACGTTCATGCATTGTTACTATGATGATATAATCCATAACACAATTAACAATCATAATAACCAAACAAAAACAAAATGACAATTGCTTGTTGCTTGCTAATACATACACAACACCTTTAGCTATTACACCATGGAAAGTTTTCAAAATTTTTTACTTGGTAAACATTCCTTGATTACAATATAAAAAGATGAAAGTGAAATATCTCTTTTATCATTTGTGCAGCATTAGAAATTAGGTTTTTATATTTCCTTTCACATTTATTAAAAATGGGGGACGCCATTACAATGAAGAACACTGTCACAGGTCCAAGCCATTCATCATCCCCAGCAACCTAACATGGTCTACTCATGCTAGTGGAATTATGGCAAGATGTCAAAAAAGGAGTCAGCATGGGCAAGAAAGCATTTTTCAAAAGTACATCAGCACAAGGAATAAGCTATGAGTGATACTGATTTGACTTAATTACTGCCAAAACAATCAACTTGAAAGTGTACAAAGTATATAAAATGAGATGAAAACTTGCATGACCTTCCCTATCACAACAGATTAAGTGACAAAACAAAAGCAGCAACCAATGAGGGAATTTGAATATAAAACTTAGCCCAAAGGCCAATGAGGTCATCAAGTACTGAAAGGAAAACTTAAAGTAACAAAGGTTTTAAGGTGTAAGAGGAGGAAAGCCTCACAGTTATATACTAGTAAACAACTGTTATGAGAGAGTGGAAAGTAAGATGAAAGAAAGGGACGCTGCAAAGAACCTTAATACCTACAGCACGATGTGCGCTGACAACACTAACCCCTTATGGGGCACAACAGCCTACTGTGTACGTAAAAAGTTGACAAAACTTCATATGTACACCTGAAAAATCTGTGCTTGGTTCACACTTAAAACATTTGTCTTCCATCTCATCAATTTTTTTCAATTGCTTTAATGGTATTTAACCAATGGAGGGGTGAACCAACCTACAAGTAAATGTACATGAAACCCCTGAATGCAGAAAATTTTCAGCAGAAAGCAATTTTTTAAGCTGAACAAATACTGGTATCACACATTTGTGCAAAAATCTTCCATCATTTAAAAGCCACTCCTTACAAGAATTACATATCTTCAACACAGTTTGAGAAGCATATACAACAGGGGTAATATATATATATATATATATATATATATATATATATATATATATATATATATATATATATATATATATATATATATATAATTTAAACGATTGTGTTAAAACACTACGACCCACACAAGTTACTTTCATCTAATTATGATGCTTTTACTTACAACACTGTGCTAGTTAAAGTAGGTGTTACCATCACTGTCCAAAATAATCTCCAAACAAAGGAAAGAATTTTGGGTAAAACAATGTTCAAAGCACATGAATGGAACATTTAATCACTTTGTATACACACAATGCATTATGACTGCATCCTTTCCAGCAGAATACAATATAGAAGTCCATAAATGCTATCTGACAGAATACAGTGTCTCACACGTCACTAAGTACATATTCTCAATGACTCGGAACATTTAAAAGTACGGTACACTGAGTGTTAAATGCAAGACCAAAGATAAGCTTTTATCAAGGAAGTTTTGGCATTACCACTATTCAGCCTCATACGTCTAACTTTACCAATTACTAATATAAAAAAAAAATTTGGGTACATATTCTACGTAAGACGCAATCAAATACATAACAATGCCAGGAGTTGCATCACCTGAATACTGTACAATAGCAAAGTCCACCTAGTTTTGCAGCTAAGCCCCCCCCCCCACTGATTACATTAAACCATTCCTTGAAGCTCATTGGTTGGCAATAGTTTTGAAAGTTGGTTAATCTGTGGTTCTTTTCATCTTCATTTTTTACAATGGTCGTTTTACTGAACTATAATACGTTCACCTAATTATCAAAAGGAAACGTTATATTATCCCCTGAAATAAACTCATAATACACATCTCCCTAAAAATGGTAAAATAATTGGAAAATATGAATGAAGTCAGGTGTGTTCCACAATGCTGCAATATTGTTTCGTAAATGAGGTTCACCTGAATACAGAGGTGACATGGAATGTCTGTTCGAATCTGTGCACTTGAATCACTGGACACCGATGATTACTGGCTGACACTGTCAAGCGGCTACATCTGGCTGACACTGTCAAGCGGCTACATCCCAACAAGTTTTAATTTTATTCTCTGTGGTATAAATGGCATTACATTTGCTATGGCCATCTACACATGTACGTGTATATGCACTTGCTTATACGTGTACATTCCACTTTATGCATATACTATATTATATATTGTGGAGCTAAAACTACTATGCCAATTACAGTGGGGCCCCGGTATTCCCGTTATCCGGATTCGTGGACTCACACATTCACGGATTTCTATCAGGAACGTTTCCCTGCATTATTCGCGGAAAATTCGTGCATTCGCGGTATTTTTCTGAGAAATATCCACAAATTCCTGGGGTTTTATTATCCTGGGTTTTTTTTTATCAATTTCATCATAAAATGCACTTTTTGTGATAAAACTATTAAAAAAACATAGTATGAAAAATTTTAGTGGTTTTTCTCAAGTTTTAACTAACAAAATAGGCTGTTTTTAGCGTTAATATAGGGGTTCTAAACACTCCTGGGTTCTAACTATTCACAGGGGGGTCTGGTACGCATCCCCCGCAAATATGGGGGAGACCACTGTAAACGCTACTCTATTTTTAACAGATACGGGCAGAAAACTATTTGCAATAAGAAATTGACAAGTAGACCCATGCCCTGCCATTGTCTTAAAATATAAGAATTTGATGTGTAGGCCTATACCTGTCAATGTCTCAAAATATAAGAATTCTACATGTAGGCCTATGTCCTGTCATTGCCTCAAAAAATATAAAAATGTGATGTGTAGGCCTATGCCCTTTCATTGCCTCAAAATATAAGAATTGATGAGTAGGCCTATACCTTGCCATTGCCTCAAAATATAAGAATGTGATGTGTAGGCCTATACCTTGTCATTGCCTCAAAAATAAGAAATTGATAAGTAGGCCTATGCCTTATCATTGCCTCAAAAATGGAAGAATTTGATGTGTAGGCCTATGCCTTGTTGTCATTGCCTCAAAATGGAAGAAATTGATGAGTAGACCTATGCCCTGTCATTGCCTCAAAATATAGGAAATTGATGTGTAGGGCTAATCTCTCAATTATATTAAAATTTGACATGCAGGATTAATTAATGAGTCAATACCCTAATATCTGAACTGTCTCCATAAGTCTGTGCTTCACCTCAATCAATATGGTCTATGGTGGGATTGCTTACGTAGGCCAACAACAATTTAAAAGAAATAAAAGCAAGATGCTTGTGTATATAAGCTGTGCAAGTAAAAAAAAAAAAATGCACGGACAAGATTTTCTATGATCTTCTTAACGATATATGACTTGATATATCTTTCATCAGAGATATCAATTGCATACTTCGCAACTCCGAAACTCAAATCTGTGCTGTCATGATTCATGCACTAAACTCAACATTACCGAACAGTCAAATCTGTACTAGTAATCATTTGGACTGCTAACTAGTGTAATGTCATTCTCCCTTCAAGGACTACGCAATCACTGGTGTGCAATGAGCAGGGCTTAGCTGCAAAGCTAGGTGGATTCTGCTATAATCAAATTGGAGGTAAAGATTAAAAAACAAAGACTGTCCCACATCACCAATCTGGAATACACAACTTAGTAGAGATAAGCTAAAAAAAAAAAAAATCATGAAAATATCTTAAATTTTCCTTCCTTCTTCACAAAACCAACCTCCTCCTTTATCCTTATCAGCTCATAGTAGGAGAATGTTACCTAAACTTAAGAACTATGCAGAACTACAAAGGAAAGGCAAGACTACTGTTTCTTCCTCAAGACACCTGCTTTCCTGAACCACTGCACTAAAATATTTTTTCATTCTTAGCCACATAACCCAAATAGCCAAGGCATAAGGACAAATAATGAGAATCAGTAGGAAGACCAAGAAATCTTGAAAAAGGGCACAGACAAACAACTGACCCTGATAGGAGTTTAGATAGAAGGTGCATAGGTCAGAGGAGAGAGCAAGAGAGAGGAGAATGAAAAAATGAGATAACACAATGAAAAAATGAGATAACACACGTGGGCCCTTCCTTGAAATCTTTGTACATTTAACCATCTGATTCATTTTTGGAAATGAGTGGGTTTTATGCAATATATAGTACTCAATACTCCCGACTTCTATATACACTAACTGGAAAAATTATACAATCTTAATTCTTCTATGACTTTCTAAGGTCCTGGAAAAGTTAGTCTTTAAGCAACTACAGAAGCAGTATGCCTTTAATATGGCCATTTCCTGAAAAATACACTGTACCTATAGGTAGCAATTAATATCTGAACTGTTGATAACCTCTTTGCTCTTACTACACTAGTTAGATTCAAGACAACTTTGATGAGTGATCTGAGTTCAGTCTTGTTTACGTTTATTTAAGTGCTGCTTATGAGTTAGTTACCCATAAGGCTGTTATACAGTAACATTTTACCACAAGTCAGCATTTAGATAACTGACCTCACCCATAAGGCTGTTATACAGTAACATTTTACCACAAGTCAGCATTTAGATAACTGACCTCATGCACAAAAGACCAACAGATAGAAAAAGTCATTATTTAAGGTGCTATCAGAGCCAAAGGACCAATCCTGTCTGGTATTCTCAAGGATAGTGTTCTCGGGATCTCTGTCTGGTGTTCTAGGGACTTCTTGTCCGGTGTTCTCAAGGATAATGTTCTAGGGATCTCTGTCTGGTGTTCTCAAGGAAAGTGTTCTAGGAATCTTTGTTATTTTCTCATTTTTACCAATGACATGACTGTTTGGCTAGAAAATGACAAATTTTTCATAAATTTGTATTTTTCATACCTAACAACCCTGAGGTCTTAAAATTAGGATAATACTAGCGCCAAGCTGGAAACCGGTAGAACTAATAAAAACTTGTGTGATCCAAGGACTATTGGCGCAACTGTACTGCAAATGATGCAAACTCTGTTTGCAGTTACCTAATAGATCCAAAATGAAATGAAGTTGATGACAGCTTTAGCCTAGATCAGGAACAGATGACTATACCACTGAAGTATATAGCATAACTCCAGCAAATTTAAATTCGAATTGATACGCTGATCATTATGCTTATGTCAAACACCACTCCCAGTCAATGGTTCACTTTGATTATTTCAGGTGTCAAATGTTACACTACCCTTCTGGTATCACAGCATCACATAACCCTACCTGAACACGCTGAGGTGTCAAATCACAGTACCCAGTTCCGAGGCTGTTTGTGGTGTCACATCACACTACCCAGTCCTCGAAACTTGGGCATCATGTCACAGGGCCCAGCAGATATCCATCATCTACCCATCATCAGACACTTAACTAAACAACAAACTGATACCTGACACACCAATGATCATCTCTCATGAATGTTATGTTCATCTTCAACCATATCTACTGTGATTCCAACAATCACATTACTCAAAACCAGCAAATGTTTAGGGTAACTTTTCTTGCTATGACATTCAATGTGCTCAAACATTCAACACTTACTTGCAAGTTAGCATCAATTGCCCAAGTGCTACCTAACAACAATTGTACATTAAGCTTTGACAACTTTGAGGTTGTTCGCCAAGTCACTGATGACTATTGCACATCATGTGCCTCTATCAGTCCTAATTAATCAATAGTTATCTTAAAAATCTCAACCTGTAGGCCACCAGATCACAGCACTAACTTCACACAAGAAATCATAAATACAGCACTTAAACAGCAAATAATTCACAGATTATGTACACTGAATAAATTGAAGGTAGAGTAGCATCTATAGTGATAAAAACTCCAAGCTAACACATTTCACTGGATATGAAATGTATCACATCATGCAAACTTGGGTACGATATAGGATTCACCTGGATGAGAGCCAGAATTCATTGCTATTTAGCAGTGGATGACAATTCAATCCTAAGAGTGAAACCAATCGTATATACGAGAATGAGATAATAGGGTATAATTAGTACCATACATAGAATGAAGGTTATACAGTCACATAGAGGCACTAACTGACCTACGGTGACCTATTTAATAGTCTTCAGCTTACAACTTAGCACCATGGACGATCTGCAAAAATCTTTGCACATCCTTTCTAACCATTTGCATAAAGTGTTTCCAGTGACATATGATGGAGTATTTGAAATAAATATGGGAGAAACATGGAAATGAATGGTGAATGCTAATGATCTATTTCCCAAGGCAAACTTAAAAATCTCTAAAAAAAAATTTATCTTTCAGATCTACCAGGTACCTCTGCAAATTGTATCTGACTTTTTGTATATGCCAAAAGTAAAAAACACCTAAGGTCAAGTGTTTCACATGACTATTGCTCATCATGCCTCTATCAGTCCTAATTAATCACTAGCTATCTAAAAATCTCAACTTGTAGGCCACCAGATCACAGCACTAACTTTTTTGATATTTGAGAAATCATAACTAGTGCACTTGAACAGCAAATAATACATAAATGTACATTAATTGAAGGTAGATGGCATCTATAGTGATAAAACTGCAAGCTAACACATTTCATTCCTAATGTTACCAAAATTGACAAACTTTAAAGGTCATTTGTATTTTTCCTATGTATACAAACCATAGCCCTTCATACTGTACATGCACTGACCTGCCATACAGGCTAAGAATGCAAAGGAAAAATGCATGTGATCCTCAGGTAAAATGATATCTCTACCTATTATATCAATTACTTCACTGTTTTCCCAGCAGCATTTCAGTGGGGTTGCACTGTACCATGCACGTTACGGGTGAGCACTGGCAACCTTGAGCATTCAAATTGCCTTGGACAGCGTTAATCATTGGGTGCTTAATGGGGCGAGATGCAAGCACTTTGTACCATCTGTGGTCTTTAGTGAGAAAACAAGGGTAATTTTCATAGTTCCTTAGTGAGAAACTTGTTTGCCTTTTGTTAATGCAGCAGTATGGGAGAAATCTCAAGCCTTATCATTGCTCAGGCAGTGATAGGGCATGTAACAAGTTCCCATTACACACCGACATCGGCCCTCATTCCTTGAAAAGTAGGAAGCTGGCTGGGATGACTAATGTGATTTGGTGGATAAGGGCTCATGAAACTTAATAGGTCACTGTAAAATTTCAGCATAGTACTTACAATTACTGCTTGAACTTTGCTGAAACTGGTGTCTTCCAAGTTCATACAACATTTTCATGATACTGTTTCTATATCATCTGATTGATGGACATGGTGCCTAACACAAAATAATGTAAAAATGTGCATGCTCCAGTTATAAATAGTTGAACACAAGTTTTACTGCTGTTACCTTAATAAAATTATGGAATAGGGCTTGATCATGTGAAAAACTCTTAATTCCAAACTGCACAACTTAAAGAGCCAACAAGTGGAATGAAAATAATTTTAAGTAAAAGCCTCAAAACCTTGTAGTTACCCATACAAAGAGTCTAACAAATCTATCTAAGCAGTTAACATTTTATGCAATTTAGGATATTAACAAATTTTTCTAGGGGCTTCCAATTTTTCACAATGAACAATGGACTACACACCCTTTTTCAAGGGGTACAGCCCCACAGACCATTAACATTAGTTTTTAATGCTTTAACTGCAAAAAAATCTGTCAAGAATATGTAATTTGTTTATTAGATAAAACTGTTACAAAAGTTGACAAGAGGCATACAGGGAATGCAATAATTAGTTTGTTTTAAAAATATGCTTATCCTTGACATTAAAGATTGCAAAGTACTTTATGTAGGTAAATTTGCTTCCTTCAACTTCAAACAGAAAATGTGGTCAGCAATTTCACAAATTCTAAAGCAGCTTTTTTCTTTTTCTTTCTTTC
This sequence comes from Macrobrachium nipponense, assembly GCF_015104395.2. Taxonomy (NCBI): domain Eukaryota; kingdom Metazoa; phylum Arthropoda; class Malacostraca; order Decapoda; family Palaemonidae; genus Macrobrachium; species Macrobrachium nipponense. The sequence continues at coordinate 65,908,878 of NC_061089.1, forward strand.
TTTTAGGAATAAAAAGGGAAGGCTGAAAAACTTATGCTCAACTATAAAAAAAAAAAAAAAAAAAATGACAATGTCTGACATGGGGTTGTTTGCCTGGGCTAAATGGGAGGGGGGTGCGGGGGGGGGGGGGGGGGGGGGAATAGTGTCAGTGGAGTCAGTGTTTTTTTTTTTTTTTAATTTAAGAAGACTTTGAGAAAGGCCATGATACTTTTGAAAGTTTATGCAATTTTGTTAATGACCATCTATACGAGGCTTTCTCATGTATGATTATTAAATCGAACTGAGCCAACTAAGTATGCATTCTATTTGGGACTTGGCAGAGCATGTGCTAGCAGGGAAATCCTAATTAAACTGTGCCTAATAAAAAGGGCATAACTTATGGCCATTATATGACTGTCACTGTCTAGACATAAGACAATAAATTTGGAAAAAAAACAAATATATTGCAAGATTTGTGAAATTTTGGTGATGTGCTGATAAACTCAATCCTGTTACAACAGAAAGTAGACAATGCAAATTATTAAAAATTGGAATCTCGGGAACTACTGTAATAAACTTGTTTTCCAATTATCAGTTCTATTAACCTTACTGTTAATCATTATCAGAGTTTTGTGGGCTCAAACATAAAAACCTATTTAGATAATTGGAAATGATTTAAGATGGGTAAAGAATAAAGTTTCTCTCTAAGGACAAAATAAAAAAATATTGATCCAAATAAGAGACTGCACAACTTCCTTTTAAGGAATATTCATTCATACAACCAAAATAAGTTATAATCGTACTTCACCTTCATTAACAACGCTCTAGTGATGCAGAACGATAGTCCTTAAGATAAGATGGACAAGGAAAGGTTAGATTAGCCTGTAACCAAGATTACAGTCTATATCACTACCTTTCTTTTTTCTTTTTTTCAAATAGGATGGTGTCCAAGGGACCTGCACCTCAGGTAAAGTTACAAAGTATCCCTCTAATTACCATCATAAAATACTAATCTTTAATGTTTCAATTATGTCTTTCAGTAATTACAGTGCACATCATCCATCTAAGTGATGTCTCATCTTTGCTGCATAGGCATCTTGCATTGTATTTGGTTCCACATACTAAATTAATAGGTAAAGAAACAGGCATAAAAAAATACTTACACAACAATAATCTATATAAAAAAACACCAACCAAACTTTTAGATTTAGGGTGAGGTTAGATTAAAGGACATGTGATGTATACAAATAATGTGATTTGCCGACAGGAATGACACAGAAATATTACATAAAGCATTAAAATATCTGAAAAACACACAGTAAGCTAGGAGGCAATTCTCTGCATTTCAGACAATTTCAGGAATATGTGGCAATCCATACATACACCAAGAATTAGCCTTATCAAAACATTTGTCTATTTAAGACAATTTCAGGAATATGTGGCAATCCATATATATACCAAGAATTAGCGTAATCAAAACATTTGTCTAAGTACATAATTTTTCATGCTTTAAATAATTATGATGGTTTCTTTAATTCCTATTAAATGCCATCTGGCTACCCTCTCATTTTCTTTTATTAAACATGGCCAACAACATTTTAAGAATACCAAATAATTTTACAGTTACGTACATCAAATTACAAATAATCAAACTGGCCTAAGTTAGATGGTACATTTTTACACAGCCCAGAATTATGCTGTTTCCATAGTTACCTTAGATCAACTTGTCAGCTTTGAACAATTTCCCTCTATACCACAAGCATCAGTTATGCTGCTGAAAGATATTACCATAGTGTAATAGCCTTTCATGCGACAATTATACTTTGTTTACATGTGGCATTGCATTTAGTCATCAATCAAACATGGAGCCATCTCTATAAGAAAATTAAACTAAATGCAACTATATATCCATAAAATTATCATTTATGATAAATTATATACACTGGAAATATTAAAAATAAAAAAAATATTGCATAACTTAAAATTTTATGGGCTAGGTTATCTATAATCAATATAGGCTAATGAACAAGAAATTTTGTAAATGTTTCTATAGTTTTAAGAACAAATTTGACATACATATCATCCTATCCTTCTTTGACCTAACCTAATGTAAGGTGCCACATAAAATACTACCTGACTTGGGGGTAAGGATGCAATTATATATATGATAAATAAAAAAAAAGTATAACGACAAGCAAAAAATATACGTATGCCAGTTTTTATTAATATATAAAATAAAGGCATCAACAGGCAAGTTAACATTTCTAAATGATATTTGTATCACTGCAACAAAGGTCCTAAGGTCAATTCATTTCCAGCAGACAAAGTATATAAAATATGGTTATTCAGATTGACAAAATGACAAGAGAAATAACAGGAATGATTATGATTCTTTTTACATAAAACTGGTTAGGAATATGAAAATACACTGAATGCTAAAAAAAATATCAAATGAAATGCATCTAATCTAACTGACCACTAAATTTTGTACCTGCCATTAACCTATGTTTCTGGTGGACCTTCACACTTAACATGACAGCAGAGGCTGACCTAAGTCATACTATCATTATCAGGTCCATTTTTATTCAGATGACCCTTTTCATGTGGAACAGGTCCACAGAAGGCCTCTGACTTGAAATTCAAGCTTCCAAAGAATACTATGGCGCTCATTTGAAAGAAGTAATAGAAAGTAACAGGAAATAAAGAGAGAAGAGATCAGTTAGTAACAAAGTAAAAGTAACTTAATGAAAATTTATGATGAGGGCAATTTTTAATGCCGATGATGAACTCCAGGCTATCATGGCCTAGGGTAGTACATCTCTTTAAGATATCGACTCGCCTACTATAACAGAATCAAATCCATCCTTCAGATACTGGAATCTTCACTTAGCCAAACTCCCAGCATTGCCCTTGGTTGGCCCTTAGGCCCCGGGGGTAGGTACCTAGTATGTCGTAAGGCCTACCGGTACGCCTACTCAGTGAGACAGCCTTGACCGCAGAATGGCAATGTTAAAATACGTCAATGCAAATTTCGCTCAGAAATGACGTAACCTCGGCGAAAAACATTCGGGCTCAAGGAAATGTGGGTGATTTGGTCACTCGGCCTGATCAGAACGTAGTACATAGAGGAGAGTCGAGTTGGGGCGTCAAATAGCCTAGGCTCAGCTGAAATTGATTTCGTGTGTACAACAGCCATCGCCCTAAAAAGAGCAACCGCTGTTTAATCAAGACCCAAAGCACTGTGCAACATGGAATGACAGACGCGATTTCACCGACACATCCCTTCAGACATATTACCTCTGAGAGCGAGGCCTCATCGAGGCCCGAAACCTCCAATAACGAAGTCTCGCCTGGCAGCAGCGGCAGCAGCAGCATCAGCAGTAGAAGAAACAGCAGACGACTTCTTCTCCTCCAGCTTTTCGGGGGAGATACACAATTAAAATCCGCACTACTAACTTACCTTCTAAGTCACAACCGATCAAAGAGTTCGATCTCTGATATCTAGTCGGGTGCTATTTCAACCACTCGAGATTATAGCGCTGAAATGTTACAAACGACGAGAGCGATCTCTAACACAAGTGTCAATTTGAGGTCCGTTCCAGGACTCCTTCATCGAAGTCGCCCCCTATTCACCGGCCTCAGGCTTTCATCTCACAAATAAAACTGTAATGAGGAAATCGTACTCATGTTTTCACCTGCATAATTTAGTACGTGAAAACTGTGTAATTTTTATTGTCTGCCAATATTCAGCTCAAAAAAGGTATTTCATCATCGGAAGGAAAAACTTTTAGAAGACTTAAAATCAGTGGGAGTTTCTTATTTTAGATATTTGCTTGGAATTGGTCTTTCTCCATTAAAATATCTTTAAATTTCATGTAATATTATTAATAATATTAAAATATCCTAATACTTCAATCACTAATCAAATTGACGACAATCACAAAAAACAAAATTCCATTCGTTGCCATGACTACCATTGACGTCATGCCCGCTTAGCGGCTAGATCCATAGACGTGAGTGGTAAACTTTGTGACGAACAATATTCGTGTATGTCGACACTACCGCCATGATGCAAAGAGACAAAGTTCGTTTTGATTCATTGGTAATAACATAATCTTAGTTAATATAACTTGAAGCAATAAAAACATATAATGCGTTTTAGATAATAGAATTCTAATTGCTTCAGAGAGAGCCAAAAAAACTAGCAGAAAGAAATTAAAATGGTATTTTCAGAAAAAATCCAGATTTTTGTTGAAACACACCCGCATTCGATTACCATATTATTCAGCATAAAAAAGCTCAAGGAACGCTTCAAATAGGCCACCACCTTGCAAAACAAGCCTCCTAAGAATTGAATGTTTATCATAAACCGAAACGAAAAGACAAAACAGAGTTAAAGCAACATACAGATAAAGATGAATAAAAATAGACATATTCAGCAGACGATAGGCAGGCTTAAACTTGGTGATAGAAATAAAAGAAAAAAGTGGCACTGCCTGTCGTTGACGGAAAAAACAACTAAAAAAAGATGCCATCTAACAATGTTTTAGATCGAACACTCGCGCTTGCTTAAACGCGGCCTGTAAATGTTGCATTAAAGGGTATAATAGACCTGATGTGGACTTGTGGGCTCCGGGCAAGCAACGGAGAGCGCCTAAATCAAAATTACCGTCGTTGGGAAGAATGAAACCACAACTTCCAGGAAATATTGTCTCGAAGAGTAAAGTAAGATCCTGGGGAGGTCTTCATAGCTAACCGCGAGAGCAAAATTCCAAAAATAACCAAAGAGAAGACCTGTAACAATTGACACATTAACTGTTAATAATAATAATAATAATAATAATAATAATAATAATAATAATAATAATAATAATAATAATAATAATAATAATAATAATAATAATAATAATAATAATAATAATAATATGCTGTCAAAAGGAAAGCTCGGAGTAAAAAATTATCGTTAGTTGCTGAGAATCGTTACGTAGTTGAAGGGAGAGCTAGGTAAGAGACCTGTTACTCAATGAGAAAGTCAGCGACATTTACCAAACGGTCTTTTCATCTTACACACATAGTTAGACAAAAGAAGAGTAACATGATTTACATCATCAACATATATTAGGCTACTGCCTTGTCAACAATGATGTCACTGGTAAGTTTTTTTTTTTTTTTTTCTATCACAGTCCTTCCATTCGACTGGGTGGTATTTATAGTGTGGGGTTCCGGGTTGCATCCTGCCTCCTTAGGAGTCCATCACTTTTCTTACTATATGTGCCGTTTCTAGGATCACACTCTTCTGCATGAGTCCTGGAGCTACTTCAGCGTCTAGTTTTTATAGATTCCTTTTCAGGGATCTTGGGATCGTGCCTAGTGCTCCTATGATTATGGGTACGATTTCCACTGGCATATCCCATATCCTTCTTATTTCTATTTTCAGATCTTGATACTTATCCACTTTTTTCCCTTTCTTTCTCTTCAACTCTGGTGTCCCATGGTATTGCGACATCAATGAGTGATACTTTCTTCTTGACTTTGTCAATCAACGTCACGTCTGGTCTATTTGCACGTATCACCCTATTTGTTCTGATACCATAGTCCCAGAGAATCATTGCCTGTTCGTTTTCTATCACTCCCTCCGGTTGGTGCTCGTACCACTTATTACTGCAAGGTAACTGGTGTTTCTTGCACAGGCTCCATTGGAGGGCTTTTGCTACTGAATCATGCCTCTTTTTGTACTGGTTCTGTGCAAGTGCTGGACATTTGCTTGCTATGTGGTTTATGGTTTCATTTTTCGTATTGCACCTCCTACATATGGAGAGATGTTATTTCCGTCTATCGTTCTTGGGATATATCTGGTTCTTAGGGCCTGATCTTGTGCCGCTGTTTTCATTCCTTCAGTTTCCTTCTGGAGCTCTCCCCTCTGTAACCATTGCCATGCGTCATCACTGGCCAGTTCTTTAGTCTGTCTCATGTATTGTCCGTGCATTGGTTTGTTGTGCCATTCCTCTGTTCTGTTTGTCATTCTCCTGTCTCTGTATATTTCTGGGTCTTCGTCTACTTTTATCAGTCCTTTTTCCCATACACTCTTGAGCCACTCGTCTTCACTGGTTTTCAGATATTGCCCCAGTGCTCTGTTCTCGATGTTGACGCAGTCCTCTATGCTTAGTCCTCTCCCTCCTTCCTCTTGTGTTATGTATAGTCTGTCTTTGGTGTAGTGCTTTGTGTATTGTCATATGTTTCCTCGTTTTCTGGTCTATGTTGCGGAGTTCTGCCTTAGTCCATTCCACTATTCCTGCGCTGTATCTGATCACTGGCACTGCCCATGTGTTTATAGCTTTTATCATATTTCCGGCGTTGAGTTTTGACTTGAGTATCGCCTTGAGTCTCTGCATATATTCTTTCCTGACCGTGTCCTTCATCTCTTGGTGTTTTATATCCCCTCCTTCCATTATTCCCAGGTATTTGTATCCCGTCTCATCTATGTGTTTGATGTTGTTCCCAGCTGGTAGCTTTATCCCTTCAGTCCTTGTTACTTTGCCCTTTTGTATGTTGACTAAGACACATTTTTCTATTATTATTATATATATATATATATATATATATATATATATTATATCTATATATATATATATATATTTGTTAATATTCATAAAGCGCGTTCATTTTTACAGAGGAAATCGAATAGTCATGAACTTACACAGAAAAAGGTAAAGAGCGCTGGAGTGTGACATTAAATAGCTGTTTAATAAATTCAAGTGTACCGTATACAATTGATATCAAGTAATAATGACTAAATTTGTAAGTTGTCAGTAATAATTAATATTTGTTATGTACGCATAAATATGTGAATAGTATTTGAAATTAAAGACAATTTAGATTAAATAGATAAATAAAGGTAAGGAATCAAAACTGGAGTGATACATAGTATGTGATACGAAGTCTATGGCACAGACTAGGATTCAAGAACAACGACTGGAATGATCACTCTCTGCTCTGCCCAAGGCAACTGAAAATGGCACTTGACATACCTCAACAGTCGAAAACATAGGCAAATATACTCTCATCAACTATACGTAAGATGGAATGGGATGGCTATTGTGTGCCTCGAAGTACCCAACAAGACTAACACTAACCGGACCACAACTATGGCTTGCCCTAAAGCAAGGGCGTGAAGCCAGTTTGATCTACAATAATAACACTAACCAGCTACGATAGGTCTAGTAGGGCTCCAGTCTCACTGAAAGCACCGTCAATGGCAACTCTGTTAAAAATCGCATGCACATTTGTGAATGTAATCGGGCACATGCCACCAACACCTTAGTTACAAAGTTTAGACATTAGAGATTTATAGAAAACCAAGTCGAAGGCAGTGCTATACGTAGTATCCAGGTCCAATGAAACGTCATAAATTCATCCGAAGTTTATCGCACGCACATAACAAACGAGTTCACAAAATGTCAGGGATTTACTGCGATCTTACTATCTAGCATTTGACAAAGATCTGTTCTACACATATGGTCGTTTACTTGTATTCAACGTGTTCGTGATATGTTTGCGATAATTTGACAAGTCGTACAGTACTATGAATGCACGCTCTGAGAATAATGGAAGTCAGGATATAAAATATTTTCGAGACATTTTCATTTGGATTTCAAGGTCTAGTATGGAGGATGTATGTAACTGTTTCATTCCTCACTTACACAACCTTTAAGACAGAGCTGTATTGCATAACTTCTGCTCTTCGAGAAAAAACAATAATTAATAAGAAAAAAAAATATACAAAATGTACTTCGGAGAAAGTACTACTTTAACATTTCATACGATCATTGTAGAGGTAATGTTTAAACGTAATAATAGTCTATGAAAGATGTTAAATGCGCCTGATACAAATCACGTTATGAACTTGAGGATTTTTAGGAAAACTTGAGGAATAAACAGCTATTATTATTATTATTATTATTATTATTATTATTATTATTATTATTATTATTATTATTATTATTATTATGTCAGCCGCTTAACTTGATAATCAACCTTCCAAAGAACGGAAAGTGTCCAAATATGCAAAAGGAGAATAAAGCAAAAAAGAGGCTAATGGAGATTTGAATGAATAAGTTAACAAACAAATTAATGTATCAGCAGTGAAGATCGCATATAGCAGACATGACACGTGAGTTTACATATCAGCCGGTAAACTCGTTCTAGCCCAGAAATAACACGATATATATTTGCCATTTAGTGACGAAGGAACCTCAGGCCAACTTAAATGAAATTCAAATTACTATGTTTATTCCGTGGCACAGACACCGCCGAGCGCACCTGTGAGGAATTTTATTGAAGAACTAAAAATACTTCACTTTTATGATGTACACATGTATCTACTATTATATATAATACATACACACACACACACACACACACATATATATATATATATATATTATATATATATATATATATATATAATATACATAAATGTGTATATAAGTGTGTGTGTAGAAAAAACACACAGGGAAATGACCATAATTCCCCTACAAGTGATAGAAATTTGACAGGGTTTTAATACAAGGGCTGGTTTCCAATCTCTTATAACTTAGTTGTAATATTAGTGATAGTGACAATGTGCATCTAAGGACAATCACAAAGGGGAAAATGTCAGTGAAGAAAAATAATGAGATACAATGAGGTGAATGAGATGATTATTATTCTCTCTCTCTCTCTCTCTCTCTCTCTCTCTCTATATATATATATATATATATATATATATATATATATATATATATATATATATGATATAACTTGATCACGAAGTATATAAAACGTGATGCTATGAATAAATAAAGGTTTTTTGCCACGAAGGAAAAAATGGAAAAGCGAGATAGCCAAGTACTTTCGGTCCTGTTCGGACCCTTTACTGGGGCAAAAAAAAAAAAGGGTCCGAACAGGACCGAAAGTACTTGGCTATCTCGCTTTTCCATTTTTTCCTTCGTGGCAAAAAACCTTTATATATATATATATATATATATATATATATATATATATATATATATATATATATATAGAGAGAGAGAGAGAGAAGAGAGAGAGAGAGAGAGAGAGAGAGAGAGACGAGAGAGAGAATAATAGTCATCTCATTCACCTCATTGTATGTCATTATTTTTCTTCACTGACATTTTCCCCTTTATGATTGTCATTAGATGCACGTTGTCCCTATCACTAATATTACTACTAATATTATAAGAGATTGGAAACCAGCCCTTGTATTAAAACCCTGTCAAATTTCTATCACTTGTAGGGGAATTATGGTCGTTTCCCTGTGTGTTTTTTCTACACACACACTTATGTACACATTTATGTATATATATATATATATATATATATATATATATATATATATATATATATATATATAAATAGTAGATACATGTGTACATCATAAAAGTGAAGTATTTTTAGTTCTTCAATAAAATTCCTCACAGGTGCGCTCGGCGGTGTCAGTGCCACGGAATAAACATAGTAATTTGAATTTCATTTAAGTTGCCCTGAGGTTCCTTCGTCACTCATCTTAAATGGCAAATATATCGTGTTATTTCTGGGCTAGAACGAGTTTACCGGCTGATATATATATATATATATATATATATATATTATATATATATATCTATATATATATATATATATATACTACACACAAACGTGCGCACTCACACCACACTGTCTGTCTCTTCCGTCCTTGATCAAAGATTCAATAATAATCATTCAGTGAATGAAAAGAACCCCGAAGGAATGACCAGAGCCTAATCATATTGTGCGTCATAGGCCTATATCTCTGTCTTGATCCGTTTCTTTTGAGTCTCTCCAGTTAACATCAAACGCCTCCTTGTACATCCAGGGTTCTCTTGGTCTCTTCAGGTCCTCCTTGCTTTTGAGCTGTCAGCTCACGATATCTCAGACATAAGGATGCCCTTGCAGTCACATCTGCAATGTATTCATCATCATTATCAGTATTATACCTTTCAAGTTCATGTTTGGAAGCTTTTCTAAAAGCCCTCACTGGATCCATCAGGTGGGGTTCATTTTAGATTGCCTGTTAAGTTGTAAGTTGCTAGCTCTATATAAAAAAAAATAGCCTGGAACTGAATTAGTTTTTTTTTTTTATATATATATATACAAAATTTGCCTTTCTTTCCGAATTACTCTGGATTCTCACAGTCTTTTGATATCTAGGGTATTTCACCAGATAATCTTTTGTCCAAAGTTTGCCGCTACGGTCAGACTTTGTCTTTTTACGCTGGAATTAATGCGCCTAAACATATGTGGTTAAATCATCATTGAAATTGCTCACTGAACACAATCTTTATAGAATGGGAGTCCAGAGAAGTGTTAGGCACTAAAAGAAACATGTTTGCAACGCACTCACACACAAACAGAAGGGACAGAGAATGCCACAGGCTTCTTGCAAACTTGACTTAGTAAGTCATGCTGTAAGTTGTAACAAAGTCCTGAGAGACAAGACATTTTGGTACACCATGCTGTACGGGACTGATGTAGTTTATGTAATATTATCAGGAATTGAAAAGTTACGAGGATTTGAAAATCGCGCACAAAAGAAATACTACTATGGCCTAGTTGAAGATATGCAAAGAAAAGATGGAAATCTACAGAACACGTTCCCGAAAGCTGTTTGGAAGGACCTAACCTAAAGGTGGGAGGAGTAAAGTCAGTCCCAGAAGACAAGATTGTGGGATACAAATAAAGGAAAATAAGGTTCAGAATAAAGTGAGGCGAATGGAACTTGGGAAAGTTATTCATGTTAGTATTCTGTGTGAGAACAAATACCTGACAGGTATAAGTGAGAGAGCTGGAATTTGTCATGTATAATTTATAGCAGCGACTGTCGGTACGAGAGTCGGATGATAGAATCGGCCTTGATTAAACAGAGACAGGCAATGAACATCTCAAAGGGCACACAGGATTCAGATGCCATTCATAATGTTTTCATTCAACCAACGCTTAAGAGGATTAAAGGATTATCAGTGGGAGTGACCTAAAATGGCTTAACTGTGGATGGATCTCTTGGTAAAAATACCACCTTCTCTGTAACTTTTCTTATTCATCTACCTGAAGAGGGAGACAGCAGTCTCTGAAATATAGTATTTTCTTTCTGTATTTTGGCGTTTTTATGGGCTCCTTTTATTAGATGGGATTCTGTTGAAACAGAACATTTTTACCAGTCATATATGTGTGTGTGTGAATTTTTTATCACATTATCGAGCTTTATATACTGTGTTGAGTGTTCCTTAACAGACTGCAAAAAAGTGGGGAGTGAAATACTGAGCTCAAAGTTGATGGAAAATTACGTAGTATACCCAAGACAAAAGAAGACCAGCGGCGCAAACCAGACAACAGAAGCGGCCAAGTGTAAATGAATATAATTTCCTTTTAAAACTTCACGGTTGATCTTTTAAAATTGTCGAAAGCGTAAAAAAACCATTATATGAAAATTAAAATAAATGCAGTTTAGGGTGATACTTATACAGTTATAGCTCTTTTAATTTATGAATCTCAAGAACTGATTATTGCTGTTGTCGATTTATCCAATGAAATTAAAGGATTTAACTCTGTCAATTAATCTAATGGCTAAATAAGTTATTACTCTCTCTTTCCTTCACTTCGCTTTTTTCTGTAATTAATACTTACTTACTTTACATTGCAACTCTGTCATTACCGTCTAAATAAAGCTCTCATAAAAATGTTTCAAAGTCCAGCTCTGTTTTCTGGTTTCGGAATTTGTGATATATAATTAGCTGGAAAGCGTGACGCACGGAAACAATATCAATAAAGCAACCAGTTCATCAATTACTACAATATTCCCCACTTAATATATATATATATATATATATATATATATATATATATATATATATATATATATATATATATATATATATATAATTTTTTTTTTTTTTTTGAACTGTCAGAGCAATAAAATTCATAGACACTTAAATGAACTAAAGTCATTCCCTTCTTATCTTCAGTGGAATTTACGGAAATTCCACTGAACAAACAAAATCTCGCCCATCTGTCGGTATAAAATGGAAAAGAAATATCCACCTAGCATCTCGCTTTCTCTTTTTGACATTTGCCATTAGAGAATAATACACATGTCGGAGAAAGGTTTCCCAAAAGAGATGGCTGAATACACATACGTATGCTCATATACGTTACGTGCATGCGAGGTATCTTGTATGCATGCACACACACACACACACACACACACGTAGTCAACTCGGGCAAAATGTAACGTGCAAACAAGCATATAAACATGAAAATATTATATGCGTATGCTGTCAATGTTTATAAATACAAAACTTCGACAGAGAGTTGTAAATGGTATGACGTTTTCCTTCTCTCGATGTAAAATTGAACAGTTTAAGCTTGAGTATTTTAAATACACACAAATACACACACACACACATATATATATATATATATATATATATATATATATATATATTATATATGTGTGTGTGTGTGTGTGTGTGTGTGTGTATTAGTTGCATATATATATATATCATATTATATATAATATATAGATATATATATATATATTATTTTATAATATATATATATATTATATGGGAATGTTCAAAGGAGTGAAATATCAAAAGAGTGACAAAGTCTGTCACTCTTTAAATATGTTCAAAGGAGTAACATTGCAAAGAATTGACAATTTTTGTCACTCCTTAAATAGTGTTCACAGGGGTGACAGAGAGGTGGTAGAGATAGGACAATCACAGAAAAGGAAGCAAACGGGCGAAATTTTATTGATTGGATATTATATAAAAATTCAATAACTGCATTTACATAAAAATACTTTTTTAAAATGTCAGAACAAATATTTAATCTTTAATTTTCATGACTATACTCTGTTTTTTTCCATCTGTCCATCCGCCTGTGGTGTTTGCGTATGGTAACACTGCGTCCCAGGCTTTTTAGATAGTTACATTCAGCTTACATTCAACAATAATAACAATATTCTATTTCGAATATTAACGGTGGTATTCGTATACAGTAAATTATTAAAACACTTTTCTGTTGTAAGTGTACACCCAGATATCCTTTTATTTACCTAAAACTTATACATAGCGTAATTATCTAAAGCCCTGGACACAGTGTTACCATGCGCGACCACCACAGGCGGATGGACAGATGGAAAAAACCGAGTATAGTAACTTCGCCATCACTAATATTAGGATCATCGACAGTGGCTGCACTAAAATGAAGATTTTATGTAATCCCCCTTAGGTAATCAATCATCAAGGGAGGCAGTTCCATATCTAGCTATAAAAATAACAAGTCGCTGTCCCTTTAGATTTGTTCTATTTGCTTTTTTTTTTATTATTCCCACCAATTAGCCGATCCAATTTTGGCGAGTTCGATCGTGGTACTCCCATGTGGTAATGTTCCACCACCGTTTCAAACCTTCTGTGTCAGGCTTCCAAAATATTTATTAATTCTTAAAAGGTTGTATGCCTGGAGATGACGAATACTCCATAATGTTGGAGGAAATTATAGAAGGTGACGCCGCTAGGCAGGCCCGTACCCAGAGTTTTTTTTAAATGGGGGGGGGGGGGTTGCCGGTTGGAGGCGGGCGCTTTCTTAAAACTAGACCTTCTTTTATAAATGTCATTGCATAAAAGATGAAATACTTGAAAATGTTATTTTAGTTATATTAAGAAGAAAAATGGGGTATGTGGTATATGGACATCTATACCCTATTAGATGTTATTCAAAGCACTGACTTTGGTTAACAGAAAATATGGACTTTCCCAACCCCCTATGAGAGGCCTGACTAAGAGTCGTCCACTTCGCCTTGCAGCAATGGATCTTCCCAGCACGAACGTATCTCCAAAGTACTTGAACACTGCTTCGCCGTTATATGGAGCACACCTTGACAAATATAAGAATGCATCGCAAATTTCCCTTTGAGGTAAAAATGTGAGGGCAGACAAATTTTATTCACGAGACCATTCTTCTGGCTACTTCGATGTATGTTTTGACAAATATGAAAAAAGCACCCGCTACTTTAGCATTTAGGAAATTTTGTTGAAGAGCAATTGTGCTTGCAAGCTCAAAATCAACTATTATAATCTTTTAATGGTCTGGGATCATTAAATCTGCTGCACAATCTGATTCTGATGTTAGTTATTTTTTTTTTTCAGAGACGACGAACAACTTGTTTCATAGCAGTTGTGGAAGGCATTCTTATCGAGTCACTAATGTTTACTATCTGTTGAAACTTGAACTTCTTGGACAATTGCGGCAGGTATCGCATTTGAAATTTTAGACCTTGATTTCAATTCTATTAATCAATATCTCGATCACTTCCTAATTCTTCCATCTACTATCGGCGGTTGCTTGTGTGTTTGCCTTCCGATGCTGAACCTCCATTGATATATATAATATATAAAATATATATATATATATTTATATATATCTATATATATATATATATATATATATATAGATATATATATATATATATAATATCCATTGAAAACAATTGAGCCTCTCTTTGTTCGTCTGAAATTTTACAAAAAACGTATTGGAATGTAAAAAGAAAAGCAGTGTTCAAGAAATGCGGATGTGTAAAAATAAATATTGCTTGCATAGACTATATACGAAAGAGAAAGTAAACTTTTAAATTGTTAAAACAAGATTCTTTTGTAGTTGTATTTTAACTATAGCAAAGACCAGCCAGCGTTGCAGCCTACTGAGTACTGACAACGTCACGACCATTCGCTGTAGCTCATTGGTTGGAAATAGTTTCGAAAAGTTGGTTAATCTGTGGTTCTTTTCATCTTTATTTATTTTGCAATGGTTGTTTTACCAAACTGAAATAGGTTGTGCTGATTATCGAAATGAAACTTTATATTATCCCCTGATATAAAATCATAATACGCATCTCCCTAAAAATGGTAAAAAACAAGAAAATCTGAATGAAGTCAGAAGTGTTTTGCGTTGTTGCAATGTTTCGTAAATGAGGTTCGCTTGAATGTCTGCGTTCGAATCGGTGAACTTGAATCACCACACAATGGTCATTACCGTCTGATATTGTCAAGCGTGTTCGCCGCTCTAAATTTAAACACAAAAACTTTCTCAGAGTTGTGCAGACTTGTATTTCATATTGATTTCAGAAATTTGACTACATTTGCATAGCTAGTCTTAAAATCGATTTCATTGGAATCGTTCACACATTTGGAGGGATAGCAAGCAGTGACTGCACTTTATAAAACCAGATGATACCTTTGTTTAAAAAAAAAGTTACAGTATGATAGGCTGTACAATTCATATTGGATATACATTGGTAATAAAAAAAAAATTACCTAGACCTACAAGGTCCTATATGTCACTGTCGGTTTACGCAGCTTATGACGTTTGGATATAGGCCTATCTTATATTCGGCCGTTTTATCGTGGTTTTATTGTTTTTGTTGCTGCTGTTATGGTGCTTGTAGTGTCTTCGAAAAATTTTCGTATGATATCCTAACATTGTAGACTAAACATAGACCTATTCATAAAATACTGGCGTAAAGAATTATCAGCCCATTCTTGTTAACTGAAATTTAGTTGTTTGTTTTGATTAAAAGTAATCGAGATCTTCATGAATATAGTTGCGCTAGAAAACATAGAGAGAGAGAGAGAGAGAGAGAGAGAGAGAGAGAGAGAGAGAGAGAGAGAGAGAGAGAGAGAGAGAGAGAGAGAGAGATTCTACATGAATGACCCAAAACCAAGTCATTCAAGGGCTTGGATCACCTCGTGCATAACTTTTCAGCTATCATATATTTTTCTAATTTGTTAAGTATCTTATGATACCTTTCTATCGTAGTCTTCATTTTCATAAAAATTCTACTTGTCAGAGTTATGTAATGTATTATCCCTTTAGTAAATACATTTTCAATTTAGTTCGCTGAAAGCAGTTTGATAGTTGTAAGGCTGAGACAGTCCTAACATTTGGCCAGCCACGCATGAATGTGTATGTGCTCTTGGTTATAAGTGTACATTCCACTTTATCCATTTACATTATATATCGTTGAGTTAAAACTACTATATTAATTAAAAGCTACTCTAGCTATTTCCAAGACTATTTGCAATAAGGAATTAACATGTAGGCTCATCGCTGTCATTGTCTCAATATATAAGAATTTATATGTAGTCCTATGTCTTGACATAGCTTCAAAATATAAGAATTTGACGTTTAGGCCTATGCCCTGTCATTGCCTCAAAACATAAGAAATTGACAAGTAGGCCTATGTCTTGTCATTGCCTCAAAATATAAGAATTTAACGTCTAGATCTATGTCTTGTCATTGCCTCAAAAATAAGACTTTGATATGTAGGTCTATGCCCTGTCATTGCCTCAATATATAAGAAATTGACGTGTAGGCCTAATCCCTCGATGATATTAACATTTGACATGCAGGATTATGATGAATTAATACCTTAACATCACAACTGGCTGCATAAGTCTATGCTTCATTTCAATTAGTGTGGTCTATGTCAGATCGCTTACTATGCAGACCAACACCAATTAAAAAACAAATGATGCGTATGTGTTTAGGCTGCACAGACGAAATTATCCAAGATCTTCATAATGATATATATATCGTTACTATTTATCTTTTATTGGAGATATAAATTGCATGCCTGGGAACTCAAATCAGTGGTTTCATGATTTATACACGAAGTTCAACATCACCAAACGGAGTCAAATCCGTACTGGTAATCATTTTGGACTGTTAACTAGTGTGATGTCATTCCCCCTTCGAGAGCTAGCCAATCACAAGCGTGCATTGGGCGGGGCTTAGTTAGGAGCACAATTAAAGACCGAACTGCGGTATTTGGGGAGATTTCAACGATGAAACCACTGTTTAAGTAATGAGATATTTAATGTCTTCGCAGATATTTTGTTTTTGTCACTCCTTTGAATTTTTGTATTTTTTGTCACTTTTGTTATATCACTCCTAACGGAAATTTAGAACAGGTCTTTCTGATAGAACTAACTAGGTTTCCTGTACCCACATATACTCCATACACATCGTCAGGGGCATTATGCATAGCATTACCAGAGACGAAAAATAGTACTGTCTAACCGCACACAAATGTTCATAATCATAAAGATGTAACTACTTTCAAGTATTTACATTAAAACTGACAAATCAATGTATACAAAATAAGCGCGCACACTCATGCACACAAAGTATATGCATACATACACACTCATACATATACAATACACCATGCAAGTAGTTCAACTCAACAGCTGCAGCCTTTCCTTTGCATTCGCATTCAACATCTACAACTCGCTTTCATGAAGGAAAATTGGCTTAACAGTCCCTACGTAGACACTCGAAACTTTTCCCTCATCTGTTGTGCATCCTGCTTCCTTTCCTTTTTTGGCTTCAAATATTCTATGACTCACCTCTGCTTTCATCCTACCATCATCTGCTACATCCAAATCTAAATACCTACACAAATCAATTACTTCCTTTGTTCTACCATCCAAGTCATTGCTCTATTTCTATTTTCAAGTTACTTTCATAACTTTTTTCTTGTGCTCAGTTACTTACAATATCCTACCCTTACATACGCAAACTCTTCCTTAGTTTCTGCAGTTCGTGTTATTTTCGAATCACTATGTATCATCAGCAAACATCGGCCGTTCCAAGACTCATTTTCTCATCTTACACCTTTGCAGTAACATCTCATTTCCTTTCAATGGTTTCTCACATCATTTCATTCATAATGACAGGTAACAGCCATGGACGTAAAAGACACGATCGTCTTTTTTTTCACAGCAAACCAACCATTCTCTCGTATACACATTCTAAACTCGAGCTTTGCTTTCAGCATGAAATCACAAGTTTTAATTGCTATCATACATATATATACCATAGACCTTAAACAATGTCCACCTGACTACTCAGTCGATTCCATGATAACCTTTTTCTAGGTCCATGTATACCACATACAGCATCTTCGTTTAATTTTAGTCTCGCATCACTCTTTCATAACAAACACTTGATCCGCATACCTTCCTCCTTGTCAAAACACATTCTGGTCATCCCCTATCAACCCTTCTATCACCTATCTTAATTTTCCAATCAAAGTCCCATCATGCGCCTTCCCTGGTCAATCAAGTTATGTTGTGCCCCTATAAGGCTTGCAGTAGCCTCAATTACCCTTACCATCATATGGTGGAACAACTACTCCTCTTACCCATTCCTTTGGAACTTTTCCCTAATCAGGCATACTTTTCAAACCCTGGTCAAGCATTCAATCGTACCACCGCCATCACTCTACAGCATCCTAGTTTCCCTCATTATGTCCTCAACAATCACTCCCACAAGCTGCCTCAAACTAATACCAAGCCTTTCTTTCCTCGTGTCATTCACATCTCCCCCTCTTCTATCTTTCCATCTTAACTAATATTCAAAATACTCACTTCATCGACCAAGGACTGCATTCACTTCTGACTCGACTCGATCTGCGTATACTTGTTCCGAGATTTATTTTGTTCACTGTGCTGTCTGTTTGCATTTACTTCCCTACTTCTCTGCAGAACAAGTAGCCTACTTGTTCTCGGTAAAACTCTTCTTCTCCTATTCTGTTTTCATGCTTGCTTTATTTTTCTCCCTCGCTTTCCTCTCGAATACCTAGCCATTTTCCTATATAACCGCACGTGATCCCTTCTGTAACGGCTTTACACCGAGCATATATATATATATATATATATATATATATATATATATATATATATATATATATAATATATATATATATATATATATATCATATATATATATATATATATATATATATATATATATCTATATTATATATATATATATATATATATATATATATATATATAATAAACACATCAAATAGGCCAAAGTTTATTCACATGATACGTTTTGCACATGTTCTCTGTGCATCTTCAGTCTGTAAAAATAACATAAGAATTGCTGAAATTTACAAAAACTATTTTGAAAATAAAGTTAAGATAAATTTTTTTTTACCAAAATAAATATAACTTAAAAAGATTAAAGTAAAAAAGCCCAAGTTCTCACCAAACCACTCGAAGAACAAATGACCAAGACTTGACACCAACCTACGACTTCAGTTATGCTAGATAAAGAGGAGAAGCGGAAACGTTGAGTACAAAGAAGGAACAAGCCGTTGTATATATAAGGACTCAAGGGTAGTTAGGTAATCAATATGGCTTGTACCATCAATTATGTAGAAATGCTTTTTATTAATTTCGATTTTACATATAGAGGCATGGTTCTTTATATTGGAAAAGTCTGGTTTACTCAGTTTCTGGCCCGTTCTAAAACTGCATCCCATATGGCTACAATATCTCATCTGCAGTAACCTACGGCAAGATCCAACATAAATACCGGGACATCCTGGGAACTTGAATTTTTAAATAATGTTGGATCTCATGAAGGTCTGTAATTAGTCCTTGAAGTTAAAGAGTACGCCAATCTTGAGTGGATTGATTGGAATGAACTGAATCTTAAGGCATCCAAATTCTTGTTCAATTATTTGTTTAAGCTTGGTTGAAATCTTGATGTCTGAAATAGATGGGATTACGGCAAATGTATTTTTCTTTGGGAAATTATAAGAGGGCGTCGGATTAGAGAAGTATCGTGACAACAGCCTGTTAATTACTGTAATAATCAAATTTTTAGGATAAGAATTCTGTGAGAAATAATTTGCTAAAAACAAAATCTCATTATGAAACAGAGACCAACTAGAAGAATATTGAAGAGCCTTATAAACTCAAGTGTATATGGAGTTTAGTTTAAAATTCTCAAAACATGAACTATAGAAGTTGTTAGCAAGTCCAGTGTATGTTTTTTTCCAAAACACAGATGTAATAAAATCACCATTGTCTCTGCTTACATTGATATCTAGAAAAGGTAGGCAATTGTTGTTTTCTTATTTCATGGTGAACTTTATATTTTAACGTTGACTATTGATATGGTCCAGAAACATCTCACTTTGCCAAGGTTCCTTGAATAATACAAATGGTACCTTGTGGTAAATTTCATAACTTAAAATGGTCCTTCTCATTTGGAAGAAATGTAAAATGTTAGTTACCACAGTGCACACACTTTCGTTAGAGAGCTCCAGCACAATTTTATATCAGCATTTTACCAATCCACTGAAAAATCCTTACTTCAACTCACCGTCACATGTTAAAAGATAGTATGAACAGTTTTTACCTGTACATACTTGCCATCTTGAAGGGATAACAGGCTGACCCAATTTCACCTGGTCAACTTACCAATACATAGTGGGGCAGCGAATAATAATGACACTTTTGCAAGTTGAGTTTCTTTTCTAATAACCTGTTATTTCTTCTTCTAATTGTAGTTCATTACTAAAGAGACTAAAGCACTTTCGGCTTTGGCACAATGTTTCATAGAAAAATGTTGATCTTTATAACTTTAATGTTTGGATTCTAAATACCCATAACTTTTTTCTACATATCTGTTGTATATTTTTCCTGTTGTTTTGTCTCTATAATTGTATCATAAATTATGTTACCTTGGGAAACTTTTAAATTAATTGATATCATTAGATTTTTACTCTTTCTCTTTGGCAGTTGCAATGCTTTACAAAATCTTAGCTGTTTTCCTTTTTTTGTTTTTGTTTTTAGTAATTACTACATCCCATATTCTTATGAGGCAAAAGACATAGAAAACTATTCTTCAACCGGATGTGTCCTAATCCTTACAATAATGTTTTCAATGAGTGTCAGGCCAAAGGCATGGAAAACTATACTCTTAAACCGATTGTGTCCTAATCCTCACAATAATGTTTTCAATGACAGTGTCACCAGCTTTGGTAACCATAATTTGCATTTATGATTTGAAGTCCTTACTGCAGCACCAGTTAAACATACCCAATTAATATACCTTTCCACTGTATATTGCAATGGGTGTTTTCATAATAAATTCAGGTCTAAATGGATACTGTACTAAAAATGGAATCCAACACCTGTTTCGGACTCTCATTGGAGAGGGTCCCGTGGTAGTGGTTTTCACTCGCCCCAGGAACCATACTGACACCTTTTAATAAAGGTGAGCAAACCAGAATATTCTGGAATGTCCAATTTAGCAGTTCTCTGGTATCATAACAATATTTTACTTTAGAAATAGTGCTAAAGGAACCTATTTCACTGGGCGACACGGATTCCTTGCCCAGAAATAGATTTTTCCTACGTCAAAATCCCTTTTTACTGTCATGATCTGGTAAAACTTATTAGCTAATTTACTTTAAAGAAACTTCTTTATAGTTCATTACTACAGTATTTCAATAATCTTCCTCTTTACACTGTATTGGTTGGTAACGTACTTCTGTAAATTCTCACATTGAATTAACAGACCACATCCTCTGTTGTGATAAAGGAAATGAACACAGAACGCGAAATTTTACAAATTCTTTGAACATTTTTTGTTTCCAGACACAATAACATCTGTTTGATAGTTAATATTCAGAGAAAGGTGTTATTCAGAACTACAACTATAATAATCTCCCTACTTCAACTTCTTTACTTATACCATTACAGCCATAATCTCTTGGATGTGCATGAAAATATTCAGGGACTCAGTTTGACCACCCGTATCCAACCTTCATAAAATGGACACCAGAAAGTTCTTACTGTTTGTTAAAAACAAGGTTTAACCACAAGTTTCTACCATAATAACATAATCACATGATCTACTACTTACTTTATTGCTGCAGCTTCTTTTTATCTAGAACCCTCTTCATCCAGGACTACACCTTGAACTTGTAAATAAGAATGAAAAAATCTTGAAGGCAATGCACTGTTAGAAGATGAGAGTCCAAATGGGACCCAGTAATAACCAAAAATTACCTGGTTTACACATAGGGTTTTATGTTAAGTGTTTGCAACCAACTAGGTGTTCCAATTAACAGTTTTGCCTGGAAAGATTTTCGGATCCATTAAACTGACATTTTCTGTAATAAATATAAAACTAGAATAGAAATTGGTTTGAATAATTCTTAATGAACAGACAAATTCAACTACCAAGTTTGTGACGAATCAAACACCCTTGAGTAGTGCACTAGCAAATATAAAATTTCTGATGTCTGATTCTTATTAAATTGTTATTCATGAAAACGCTATCGTTTCACACGAAGTGAACTTCAATGCAGTCCCCGAAAGGCATCTTCAAATACTTGCACTGCCATCTACATTTACTATTTTGTTCCCAAAATAAAAATACTGAGATATTTCAACATTATTACAAATCACTATACAATGATAAATTTTTTATGAATTTGTATATTTCTTAGCTAACAAACCTGAGGTCTTAACAATAGGAAAAATCTTCTAGCACCAGCTGGAAACTGGTTAAAACAATCAAAGATTGTAAATGTAAGAAATCTCTGGCATCTGATGCGTAGTTGAATTCAATGTTAAGACCTTGGGTTTAATAGCTATAAAAAATACAAATTGATTAAATATTTGTCATTTGTTCATACACGGAACAAACCTTCAGTCTTAACAATAGAATAGACTTACTTGGAGGGAGGTATGAGAATTCTGAAACGACTGGGGGTTTGGCATACCCGATCATTCTTCTTGGAAATGAGATTGCTTAAAACAACAACCTAAGTCTTTGAGATGTTAGATATGTTACCTGCACACAGAATAACGATAATTAAAATTAGGGTGCAACGGACTTTGTCTAGAACAGATTAAAATGTGCAACAGCACAGCCACAAGTGTTATCAAGTCTTATCGGCGAGGGCGAAAGTGCACAAGTTGACCTGACATCATCATGACATAAAAAAAATGTGATTGTGTATGTCAGTTCGTGCGCCAAACAGGGAGTGTTCATGGACTCTTCTAGAACACTAAAACTTCTCAAAGTGTAATATAATGTGCCACGAGTGGAAAGCGACCATTCTAGGATGATAGATCACGAGAAGTGAAACAAAGTCCAGAAGGAGAGGGCAAAAGATCCGTCAAAAAGGTAAAAGATTTTGTTAAACTATAGAACATATGCAGGTGCCCTGAGAGAAGGCGAAGTGCAGTGAAAAAGTTGCTAATTACCTATTCATGTTATGTGTAACCATTTTTTTTTTTTTTTTTCTGATAATTGTAGTTTCTTTTACATATGGAGTCGAATGTCACTAGTGCATAAAATGAATTCACTGACTGACACTTTAATTTCTGCTTTTGGGGGATATAGAAATGCTGATTGAACTGATGTCTTTATATAAGGATGTCTTTATATATGGGGAGAGATTGTATTTCATGTTTTTGGGATTTCCAATTTATTTTCCATGTTTTTCATCTTAGTTCTTTTGGGGAAATAAAGACTATTTTTGTATCTCAGTTTGGTTTTAGCCTAGATCTAATAACTTGATTTAGCTGCAGAGATGCCGGTTTGTGGTTTTACTCTTTGAGGTAGGTTACATTACCAGTTAGTGATTTTTTCTCCTTTTCATAAAAAAGGGTCAATTAGGCCCTTGTAACAGATAACTGGGTATCTATCCACTGGGTTCAAATACAATGAAACATGACCAGATTCATTGCACTCATGGAAGTCCAAAAGAACTATATCTGTTCAGGTAACAAACCATGTCGGCCACCAATCCTGGCTCCCCTTGCTGGCGAGAGGAGTTTTAGCTACTGAGAAGCAGATTTGCATGTTGAATGGAACATGAAAAGTGCTGTAACAGAATAGCTGCAATGCTCACCTGCATCAAGCCAGTTCCAGCTGGCTTGATGCAGGAATGAAGAAAGGCGAAAATGGAAAGAAAAGAGGCCAGTCAACTGCCCCTTTCCCTACTCCACACAATCATCATAAACAAGATACAAACTGTCCTGCCAGGGGCACTGGATGAGTCACAATTGCTGAACAGTCACCACTGGGCCCTAGGAAAATGTGTCCAAGGATCTGTGGGTGAAAGTGGTGTGAGGCAGTCATGAACCAGCATTCATAACCTATGAAACAGGTAAGACCTTAAAATGCCAAGGGAGGAACATACTCCTCTGGTGACATGCGCTTTGGCATGCACCCAATCAGTGGGAGAACATGACGATGAGGAGTCGGCTTGTCTAAACACCTCACATACACAACTGAAAGGGTGTACTAGGACACCTCCTCTTTCTTAACCTGGCCTGTGTTAACATGAAGTCTACGACATCTAACCTATAAGAGAAGAGACATTCAGATAACTATGCAGTGCTTGAGGGGTCCCTGAAGCTTTCCAATCCCTCCATGGATGCCTAGGTCAGAAGGAAAACTGCTTACTAAGTCAGTTTCCTAGGAGATGATTGATGTATAGGCTCGAAGGAGGTTGAGAGAGAAAACTCAGAACCAGAGTATGGTCCCAACTCAGTAAGGTCCCATACTCAGTACCAAAGTAAGGTCCCAAGCACGAGGTCTGAGGTTCCAAGGTGAACAAGACTGCTCCAAGCTCTTGAACCCCACTAAGGATTCTGAGGGTGAATAGAGGTCCACATCTGTCAAACAAACTAAACGCAATTAAGTCCTGTAGCACCTCTCCATTGTCAACAGAAGGAACTTCCTCTGTTCTGGAAAATTCATAAGATCTTGTCTACCGAACAGGAACTCTGAGTGGAGAGGAACCCTTTAGATGTCACTAATCACAGCAGCAGACGTCTCACCTTGTATACGGCTGATGAAGATCCTCCTTACATATTAGCCACTGCTTCACAGAAAAGATATCTTGTAAGAGATACTGGATCAACTCTATACATGAGGAGATAAAGATCCTGGTGATTGGAGACATCACTCCACAAGAAACTGGTGAAGAAGGTTGTGTTGGGGAGGAACCTCTCTTGACTACTCAGATTGGGGTTAAGGAGCTACTAAGGGTACTCTTGAGCCTCTTCTGAAGGTTCAGGTGCTATTTTGAAGAGTTCCTGGCCTCAGGGGCATGGAGCATACAAGACAACCAACTCCACATCAGAAATTGGAGCTGAGTGCAGCTCCCTCAGAATTTAGAAAATTTGAGGAAGGTAAGCATGGGCACTCATCATCCAGCATCTTCTCCAACAAACAATTCTGACAACATGAATAGGAGATCTCTAGCTTCCTGTCAAAGAGAAGAGGTCTAACATAGGTCTTCTCTAAGTAGACAGAAGAGATAGTAATAGGATAACCCAAGGGGATGTCCTGCATCAAAATACTCAGTACAGGTACATTCTAAATATCTCACTGTCAACTTTTTATTTTCAAGGTAATTGCATTGTAGACAGGGGAGAAGTCCTTGAGCTGCCCAGGATATGTGCATCTTCAACAGAGGAGACACCCTATGAAGTGATCCCATATGACGAAATATGATTAGTATGCTACTCATTGGAGGAGATTTCCTATGAAGATAGGACATGCCCCCCTACCAAACTAAAGAACCACCATGGCAAAGTTCCTGAGCAATGCATCACAAACCTACGATGGATCTTAGCTACTTAAGAGATAGGATATAAGTTACATTACTGATCTGGTTACTTGGATAAAAAGGTAGGTTAAGCTAAGAATCAAAACCAACTCGAACACCAAACCCTTGAAGAATGGGAAAATCTTCTTTCAGAATTTAAGCAGAAGAACATGCTCTGGGAATTTGAAGAGCATGTGCAAAAACATTAGCTCAAACCAGCTAGGCTAGGCTAAGACCTCCAACACTTAAGCTAGGATAGGATGGAGAGATATGTTTGAACATTCTAGGCTAGGCCTAGGATCCAACCACTTAAGCTAGGCTAAGTCGGTAGGGGAAGGTTCAAACTAGCTCACCCATTGTAGGCTAGGCTAGGGTGGTCTAAGAACTTATCCACCTAGGCTTGTTACACAGGAATTCAACCACTCAGGCTAAGCTAAGAATAAAAGGAAGGTTCAAACTAACTAGGTAGGCTATGCTAAGCTAGGCTAAGAACCCAACCACTTGCAAGGCTAAGAACTCAATTACTTAGGATAGAAAGATGGTTAAGGTAGTTTCGAACTAGCTAGGTTAGGCTAAGAACTCAACCACTTGCTAGGGTAAAAAATTAACCACATAGGCTAGGCTAAGATGGATAAGGAATGTTCATCTAACTAGGCTAGGTCAGGCTAAAAACTCAAGCACTTACTAGGTTAAGATGGTTAAGGCAGTATCGACTGGCTAGGCTGGGTCAGGCTAAGAACTCAACCTCTAGGCTAAGCTAAGATTGTTAAGGATGTGCGACAAAACACATACACGGCCATGTTCACCTTCAACCCTTACATCAGAGCCTTCTCATCATGCGACGAACTCGAACAGGCTGAGATGACGAAGAATCAACCTGAGAACTCTGATGCAAGGGGGGATCAACAAGGACTGGAACATGTCCATGCACTTGAAGGGGAAAGTCACATCTATTTTGGGAAGATGGTGAAAGACCTCTCTCACTCTTAGAAGAAGCAACAAAGTCCTGAATCCTCCAATGTCCGACTCGAGAACGAGGGGGAGGAGGAGGAAAAGGTGATGGAGAAGAGGAAGGAGCCCTTGGCCTATGACACTTCTTGCTTGGAACCCCAGAGGGGACACCTACTAAATAGTACAGAGTCCAGCCAATCAAACCTCTCTTGTAAGAGCACCTCTGATGGGTTGACAACTGAACTGACTGCAATGATGTTATGGAGGAGGCTGGGAGTGACATCATGGCAACAGGCGGGGGAGAGATGTCACTGAAGCTGACATCACAGGCAGAGAAGTGCTGTGAGTGACGTCAAACCATTCGGACTGGTAGCCCAAATCAAAGGCCTCACTGACAGCGAAGATGGCGAAAAGGTCTTCCTTCATCTCCTACAGCAACAGGAGGGTGTCCCCAGTACACATACATGTGAAGAAAAGAGAAGAATTTACCAAGATAATCCATCAGTGAAGGAAGTGGAATCGCCCTTCACTTGAACGCAGCGCCGATTGAAACTTTTCCTGTCATAAGAAGCCAAGACATCACAAGCCTATCTGTGACATCACACAGACTACTCTTAGAGAGAGAGAGAGAGAGAGAGAGAGAGAGAGAGAGAGAGAGAGAGAGAGAGAGAGAGAGAGAGAGAGAGAGAGACATTCAAACAAAATCATACTACATTTTTATTTCATATAACAAAAGGGAGTAGGTAAGAGTGTAGAAGAGAACAAGACTGGTTTTTCTGCCTTGGGGGGATGGTTGGAGTTTCTCTCTAACCGAGTCAGTTTGCAACTGGCGCTCTTGCAGTATGTATCACTCTGCAATACACGCATCACTGAACACCAGGGTTTTATTAATCCTATGCATCTAACATCATACATGGCGCAGTGAGTAGGAAGTCGAACATCATTGGATGACGAAATATCAGAGGGAGATGATATCCACACATCGGAAAAGCCGTCTGTAAGGTTGGTATCCTTGTATGATAACACAGTATTGTCGACTAGCAAGAAGAAGGAGCTACGATGATAGCAAGGAACACACCACCAACAGGACTGACTGGGTTCCAAACTCTCTCTCTTCACAGCACCAACAAACATACCAAATTAGTAAAGTGGCATCTCTGTCAGACGGAAGCGAAGCAGAGGGACTTTCAAGTTCGGAGCGGAATGACGCGGCCGCCAAACTTCAAGGCGAGAAGCAGGGGTGACAATTGAAGAGCCTATAAAGAAACAAATAATATGTGTAAATAATATGCTCTCACCATCAGTACAGATGTCTTCTATCCTGTGAGAGTGAAAAGAATCATATTTATCTGTAAGGATAAAGGGAAGGGAGTGAGTTGTATGACTCATGCCCCTCTCCCTCCGAAATGACGGGAAAGAGACGAGACCCCTCCAAAATGACGGGAAAGAATCAAGACAGCAATCATGACTAGTCCTGCAATCAGACAGGACTAATGCAATCAGAGATTGTCCGCCATTAAAATTCGTCCTGAGGAAGTGTAGGAATAGTAATACTATGGATAGAAAGCCGAATCCTAGCACATAAACCTTGTCTGTAACATGAACCTATAATGTCTCGAACATCCAGAAACACACAAATTCTAAGACTAAAACATTACCACATTCCCAGATAATGTGTAACAAGATAAAATTAAAGATAAATAAAACATTAATGTCTTAACATAAATGTTTTCAAAATATCTTCAATATAACAAATGTAAAATGCTAAAAAACATAATGTCGCTGGTCCCTCTCTCCCTGAGGGGGCAATATCCCCTTGAGAGACAGATTAGCATTGCACAGAAAACAGCCAATGATGAAGCAAAGGAAAAGGTGCGAAGCACATAAACTGCAAATTGCATCTGTCCCAGATGAACGTGAACACAGGAATCCTGGAAGACCATCTAAAAACGTTGATGCTCACGTGACTTCTGGGCTGGATAAATATGAAACAAACCACGGGGGCTTATGTAAAAATCCAGCTTGGAAGGAGGAGAGCAAAGCGAAGGTCCACTCTCCAAGCGGTAAAAGAGAGAGCGGTAAGTTCCTGGATTCAGTGCTCTCTCTCAATGTGCTTCCACCTCAACTATGCATTGGAGGTCAGATGCCACAGATACCTTGCATTTATAATCTTTGATTGTTTTTTACCGGTTTCCAGCTGGCACTAGAAGATTTATCCTATTGATAAAGACTGAAGTTTTCTTCAGCGTATGAACAATATAAATTTACAATACCTAATAGCTTTAACTAATACTATGCTAATCAAATTATTTACCTAAATAAACGCATAAAAAACTCCTGAATGATCACAGACAAACAAACAATTATAAAAACAAAAACAAAATTTTGTAATCAGAACATTCAACACATTCACAAACACTTAATTTGATGAACTACCTAAACAGATTTAGTTAAAATTAAGCTGGTTACAAATTAACTACAGGCCTATCACCTGCCTTCCAATAATGTTACTTACAAACAGGTATTATCAGTGCAAGGCTATACAGCTACCTAGAAGATACAAACAACATTCGCCCACCAACAGAAAGGCTGCAGAAGGTAGTAGGGGCACAAAAAGAGCTAGCTCCTTATGGACAAAATTGTAATGAAGAATAGTAAGAGAAGTAGAACCAACCTAATCATGGCATGGGTTGACTACAAAAAAGCCTCTAACATGATACCACCACACATGGCTAATAGAATGCCTGAAAATATATGGGGCAGAGAAAACACCATCAGCTTCCTAAAAAATAGAATGGGCAATTGGAATACAGTACTAATTAGTGCAAGCTCTGAGATAAAACTAGCAGGAGAGGAATCTTTCAAGGAAACCCACTGTCCCCAATACTCTTTGTAACAGCCATGATTTCCAAGACAAAAGTACTGCAGAACATAGATGCTGGGTACAACTCAAGAAAGGAGGCAACAAAATTAACCATCTGATGTTCATGGACAACATCAAGTTGTGTCAGACTGTAAGGATTTTGGAATAGAAAAATGCGCCTTGGTCAACATACAGAGGCAAAGTGACATGGACTGAAGGGATATGGCTACCTGATGGGAATAACATCTAACACACAGATGAGACAGGATACAAATACTTGGGAATACTAACCCTTAAACGCCTATTGGACGCATTAAACGTTGACGAAAATTGTCTGTTGGGTGCTGAATTGACGTATGAAACGTTAATGCAAAAAGGTTTTTTTAAAAATTCGCGGAAAAATAGTTATAGGCCTACTTGGCGAAAACTTTTGAATCACGCACCTTGAGGGATGCTGGGAGTTCACGGATCAAGCTGTTGGTTTGTTTACAATCGTTACCCAGGTGCGCAAGCGCAAATTTCTTTCTTCTTGCACTAAAAAGCATCAGCGACACATCTCAGAAATTATTTCGTCACTTTGACATAATTTTTGCACCATTTTATATTAGCCGTTACATAAAGTTGTATATATGAAAATGTGCACAATTTCATGTAGAATACAACAAAAAACAACCCATGGTTGTAGCTTTTATCAGTTTTGAAATATTTTCATATAAATAATGATGTGCCAAAATTTCAACCTTCGGTCAACTTTTACCATTTCGTAATTGTAAGCTAAAACTATTACATTCTAGTAATATTCAATCATTTACCTTTATTTTGCAACAAATTGAACATCTCTAGCACAATATATCGTTTTATGGTGAATTTATAAAAAAACTTTTTCCTTATGTCCGCGCGGTAACTCTCCGAAAAAATCAGAATTTTTTTTGTCCGATTGTCGTAATGTTTGCACCGTTTTATAATAGCCGTTATATAAAGTTTTATATATGAAAATGCGCACACTTTCCTGTAGAATACAACAACAAACAACCCATGGTTGTAGCTTTTATCAGTTTTGAAATGTTTTCATATAAATAACGATAAATAGAAAAAATTTGACCTTTCGTCAAATTTAACTCGACCGAAATGGTCGAAAATTGCAATTGTAAGCTACAACACTTACAGTCTAGTAATATTCAATCAATTACCTTCATTTGCAACAAATTGGAAGTCTCTAGCACAATATTTCAATTTATGGTGAATTTTTGAAAACAACTTTTTTTACGTTGGCGTGTTACGAATTCATGCATCATATTGTGATAATATTTTCTCTGTGATGCTTTGATCGTTTTACAATTTGTTATATACCAAAATTATCACAATTTAGTGTACAATACAACAGAAAAAAATAACTCATTAGCTTTAACCGTTTTGTTCACAGCGTGATTTGTATACAATTATATATGAATTTTTTTTTGCAGTCATATATTCCAATATTTATATATGATAATGATATTTTTTTCATTTCTGATGGTTGCATACTAAACTTCAGGTAATGACAAAAAAAAAGTACCCAAAAAATGAACTCTTAATCTTGAAAATTAAGCGTTCTGTGATTTGAAAAGAAATTTTTTTTCCGCTTTGCCGTTCACTCGCGAACGCCGCCGGCATACGGGACACTTTCGGAAATACCGGCTCGGCGTTTAAGGGCTAATAGAAGGAGAAGATATAAAACACCAAGAATATATGCAGAGACTTAGGCGATATGCAAGTCAAAACTCAACACCGGAAACATGATGAAAGCCATAACCATATGGGCCGTAGTAACAGTAATCAGATACGGCACAAGAGTTCAAAGGCTGAACTCTGCAGCATAGACCAGAAAACTATGAAACAAAAGACATTATACAAAGCACTACACCCAAGTGCAAAGACAGACAGACTATTCATAACACATAAGGAAGGAGGGAGAGTTCTACTAAGCTTAGAAGACTGAATCAACATCGAGAGCAGAGCACTGGGGCAATATCTGAAAACCAGTGACGACGAATTGCTAATGAGTGCATGGGAAGAAGGAGCAATAAGTAGATGAAGCCCTAGAAATATACAGACAGGAGAATGAAAAACAGAACAGAGGAAAGGCAGCAAACCAA
This sequence comes from Macrobrachium nipponense, assembly GCF_015104395.2. NCBI lineage: Eukaryota > Metazoa > Arthropoda > Malacostraca > Decapoda > Palaemonidae > Macrobrachium > Macrobrachium nipponense. The sequence goes on from NC_061089.1 coordinate 65,940,322, forward strand.
TGGATGGACAGCACATGAGGCAGACTAAAGAATTGGCCAGCAACGAAACACGGCAATGGCTACAGAGGGGAGAACTCAAGAAAGAAACAAAAGGATTGCTAACAGCAGCACAAGATCAGGCCTTAAAACCAGATATGTCCAAAGAACAATAAATGGAAATAACATCTCACCCATATGTAGTAGGAAGTGAAACATGAAAGATGAGACCATTAACCACATACTAAGCAAATGTCTGGCACTTGCACAGAAACAGTACAAAAACAGGCATGATTCAGTAGCAATTATTATAACTGTTATAACATACACTTAAAATACCAGTAAGACTTGGGTAAAAGACCCAACAAATGAATTTAACCATGAGAATTACCTAACCCACATCTCAAAAATACCGAGACTTCAGATTTGAATGCTTTGCAATTCATGTTTTTCCAGATTTGGAGCTACAAGAAGAAAACTTTTCACAGGTACAAATGGTAAGCAAACTTGATGTTAGGTTCTAAAATGCCCAAAAGGGTGGGTGATTAAGGAAAATGATAACACCAGGTACTATTTACAAGTTAACTTGATTATATTATTTTCTCTTTACAAAAATATTGAAAATTTCATATAATTGATTGACAGAATAACACTTGGAATGGTAAATAATAGCCTTAATACATTTTCTCAGTGAAATGATTATATAGACCAAAAGAGCTACATTAAAGACAACATTAATATGAAATACAAGGAAGCAATATATACCATAATATAACAAACAACATAATACAATAACTACTGTATAAGAATATTTCACAATAACAGGAACAAAATTCTCGTACCTTAAACTATAGAATTAAAAGTACAGCACAAAATTCTAGCAAAATCTTCCACGTGCAGATGACGCAATAAAGTACGTAATTTGGTGTGCATCACTCCAAATAAAATGATGAACACATTCCATAACAGATATAAACACAATGAACTAATTTTCAAGAAAATTCCTTTTAAAGCAAAATTAATTTTTGTGTACATGCTATCATTTGTATCACTGCTTCATTAATGAGTCTTCACAAATCCTACACTTTCCATTCCTAACTGACAATTAGAAGAGGGTCATCTGCTGGGTGGATGACAATAGGTCATATGTGCACCTTCAGACCTATGGTTCCACGTAGGCAAGAACCTAAACTCCTGTGTAATCTGGGTAAGACTGCGAGAAATTAGTGGAGTTAGGACTCAAGCATCATATATAAATGATGGGTTTGCAATAAAAAAAAATTAATTTTGTTTTTAAAGAAATCACTTTTGCTTGCTGTGCAAACCCACTATCTGTACTGTATCACTGGCTGAACTTCCACTGAGGAGGATGGCTCAAACAGATGAAAATAAATTCCTAGGCAGCAGATCTAGGATGGATTCAACTGTGAACTCATGCATTCGAGACTAGTAAAATACACAATGCTCTGAAGGGAAATTAGTTATGGTTGTAGAAGTAGAAACTCTCTGCATGTTGCAAAAGGAAAAAGAAAAAGCTTCATTTACAGATCATGAGGATTGGCTATGATGGCCAAATCCAGAGACAAAAGAGCATAGCCAAACTAAAGTATCACTCCAAAAGGCTAAGTATGGGTTAAATTAGTACCAGGTGCCCTTGGTACAAGGCTCCTCCTGCCAAACTCACCGAGGCAATCATGAAGCCTGACAATTCTATGGCTACTGAAGGATAGGGCATCAAAAAGTGTAGGAATGTTGAACTACTTGATACTGCCCATTGAAAACTTTGCTGTCCTAACCAAAGGTTTGATCAGTCACAGCCATCTTTATCCTGCAGGTTGCCTTGGGCATGAGACACAGTATACTGTTTCATCCTTAATGCTAGATACCCCTGGAGGGAAGCCAGAAAATTGCTTGCTCCAATTCCTGAAGAGATGTCTTCTGGGCAACCTCCTATCTGCCCATCAACCAACTGTGAAGAGGGAAGGCTGAAGACTAGTCACTGGCTTCCTATCCAAACCAATGACCTTCTCTGAGGCAAGGGAATGCTGTAGACTAATCACTGGCCTTTTGTCCAAACCACTGACCTTCTTTCAAGGGGATGCTACAGACTACTCACTGGCTTCCTATCCAAGCCACTGACCACCTCTACAAAGAGAGAGGGCTGAAGACCTGGGAAGGGCACAGTTTGATGAAGAAAAGTCACTGATCTGTCCAAACCATTGACCATTCTGCAAAGAGGGAAGGTTGAACATCTGAAAGGGCATCCACTGCAGATGAAGAACTGCAGCTCTCCTTTAAGCAGGGCTCGTCTCAAAGATTGTGACACTAGGTTGATCAATTTACAAGCTGTTGGGTTGCTGCTATCCCTGAGAATGACAGAATAACTGTCTGGGCAAGAAATTGCCAAGGGTAACAGCCTGACCATCAATCCAAAGTGTGAATTTCTCCTAGAGGAGAGAATCCTCCATTTGTATCTTTTACTACACTGCTAGTAGAGGTGATGACCAAAGACAAGGAAGTCTCAGAGCTCTGGATGCAAAATGGTGTCATGACAGTTGTGCTGGCCAGAAATCACTGAATTAATCCTTAGTCAGATGCCCAACTAGGAAGAGTAAGAAGGGGGTGAAACATCCCTCAGTGGGGTAATACCGATTGCCAAAAATGTGTAATGAAACAGAAAACATCTGAAATCATTTACTATTAATAAAATTGACTTCAAATATGTGCAAAAGCTAAAGCACATAGCAGAAAAGAAAATAAGGTTGCAAAAATTAATTTGAAATAATGGGGACATATAAATTAAAGCTAAAATCAGCTGCAAGTCTGAGAGATTTGATGACAACAAGGCAGACATGAGAAATGAGGTTCTTACCTAAAAGGAACTATTGGTCAAAGGGCATGCATGCAACATGCTAACCACCATCCAGCAAAAAACCTTCTAAATTTTAATCAAGAATTGGGTGTCCAAGATTCATGAAGGCTAATGAATGAGGCAATGATACACATAATGGGTTTGTACAGAAAACTCTGCATCTTGGTATACATAAGACTAGTCATACAGAAAAGGACTAGAGATGTACTGATCACACTTTCCAATACTTGATGCACACAAATACCTTCCTAAATATCTACTCATTCATATATGAAGGAAAAGAAGTTTCATGTACTAAGTATGAGAAAGTCTATCACATGAGAGGCAAACAAATGCATAAATGATGGTAAGTCCTCTTCCTTTAAATCATGAGATACGTTACAACTACAATCATGGTTTCACCACCTGGGGATACAAAGGCTTTGTAAAGGGCAATTCAGTCTTTCAAAATCCCATAACTGTTTCCTTTTCGACCTAGTAACTTCAAACTAGAAAACAAAAGCTGAAAATTGTATACAAATTAAATTTACTGAAATTTCTGTGCATTTACTTCAATCCCCCTTAAAAATGGTGGCATAGTATCTGCATTTTACCTCAGATATTCAAAATGTATTAAAAATATATGGATAACTAACTTAGTTATTTAAACATATCAAGGAAACAATAAAGGTAACTTTCCAGGAATTCACACACAACTTCTATTTCTTTCTATCTTTTCTTAGTGCTAATTCATGAGCAGTAAAGTATTGGCACTAAAATGCTAACTTCCCTTGGCACCAACACTAACCCCACAGCCTACACAGTAATTCTGCAGACACCAATCAAAACCAAGAGCTGTTCTACATAAATTCTCCTGAAGCAGTATATCACTTACACCTCTTTGTTATTTTGCCTTTTCAAAAGGTCTTCATAACAATTATATCTTGCATTTTTAAATAACTACTGTACTGACTGAAATGATTTCTAGTTTCCCTCGTATGAAAAGAAGCTATACCCTACCAAATATCATTGTCTTCTGTCTGTATACATATTTTTTGCACAATAGCTTGTGCACAGACACATTGGACATTTTTTTTTAAATCCCTTTCAGTTGCATTTACCCACTACATCACACTAATGAACACTGCCTAAGAAGGCCATATTTATCATAAAGATAAAGCTACCAATGTTTCATGTCAGAATTTTTTTTGCCCGACAATCAGACTTATCTGCCCGCCCTTGTTCCAGTTTTAGAAGAATTAGTGATATGTACGGTAGAAAAGTATGAAAATCAGACACCTTTAAAGGAAGTCCCTGATCTAACATCATCCAAGGGATTGTCATTTGCTAGAAAACTTGAAGATACCTTCCAGAAGGTAATTTGCAGATCACTGTACAACGGTTGCAGAAAGAATCTAGTCACTAAAACACTGTATTCTTAATGTTGGGGGAGGTAAAATGTTTTCTTAGCTTCTCAAACACATTTTAAAACATTTCCCTAACACAGTGATCATATTGTGCAATACAACTTGATCAAATTTTACCAAAAAAGTGTATAAAATTTCACCACGACTATGTAGGGACCTTATAATCTCTTTTCACGTACTTGCTTTCCAGTCAGTACCTCAATTTATGCATATATTGAAATGGCTGCATATCTAAATACTTATCTCAGTTGTAAAATAAGTCTTTTTCCAATTCTGGCCATTAAAAGTATACACAAAGCAAATCCAGATAGAAAGTGGTAATAATATGAGCTAAAATTCTGTCCAAAGAATATATAAAATCTGCCTACCTAAAAGTTATTTCCAACATTATGATTAAAAACAATACAGAGGGAGATTAATCATAAGTCTAAACCATAAAAAAGTATAATTCTATCACATGCAAGTACGTACTGAGTTAATTTTTCCTTTCTTGGATGGCAACCAAACTCAGTACAAATCAAAAGTTACTCTTACTGTTGCATTTGTCACTCTATTACTGTATGTATGTCTCCACATTACATAAATTTATTCTTCCTACTAGCCATTAATCTCAAGATTGTATGCTCCCTATACTCTTCATATTGTATACAACCTGCAAGCAAAACCACTGAAACTACAAACTTGAGGGTCAACTGGTTTCACCAAACTTTCCTGTCCTTTGCTTCCAAACCTTGGAAAACTCTGCCTTACTCTGTATTTTCTAGGTAATTAACATGACTGCACTTATTTTCCTAGCAAGGACCAAGATTAGGTTAGATAGCTATGCCATCCAAGTCTCTTCATCATTACAACCTAGATAGTCTGTCCTTATTACTATTCATCTTGATACAATTCCTATATTGTAAGAAGCCACCCTTTTTGAATGCTTACTTTTTAATGATAATATGTCTCCTCTCCCACTTATTTTGTATGTCATAACTGATCCCAGAAATGCTTAGGTTGCTCTTTCTCATTCTTTCAATGCAAACTCACGCCCTATTCAGTATTTTTATTCTTGCAATCTTAAAATTTATTGACAAAATTGAAACTTCACCTAACAGAATAGAGCACATTACCTTCTTTTCTCATTAAAGGTAAAACTAGCCATCTTATGAACAAAAATAAATTATATACATAAAAATAACTATAAAATATTGCATCCAACTTAGAATAACAACATACTAATTTACAAAACTATAAATACTACCTCTCAAAATAACATGACCAGAGCTTAACTGATTGCCATCCTATTCTAACATGTTAGAAAACAAGTCCAACCAAGCCAACTATTTCCACAACACATTAAATTATCTTATGTCTTAAGAAAAAAACATTTAACTGAAGATTAAATACAGTTCTCACACTGCAAATAAATAAAACACAGAATGGCTTCTTTAGAGGGAATAAAACATTAAAATGAAGGTATTTTAATACAAAATACATAGCAGGATTTAATATCACAAGATTCCTGCTATCAAGAGTCAAATGACCTAGGCAAGCAAAAATAGGCTAAAAGTATTTCCAAATCATTAGCAAACTCCTCATTTAAGACATCCGAACAGGTTATAAACATGATGGATCACAAAAACTGTAGCAATCAGAGGGGAGGTTGCCAACAGCATTAACAAAATCAAAATAACTGCTTTTGTTGAACCAATCAACTGGACTTAATAAATGGAACTCTCTTAGGAACCAATAGGTAGACAATTTACAAAAAATGAATCTAGATCCAAAGCATATCTCCAAGGGCAGTATTTTACAAATCCCAAGTACTTTCGTATACTACCTCTAGTACTTTTACAACGCTCTTTTTCAAGGTCCTCTTACTGCTCAGCAATTGAACTAATTCCAAACTGTTTATAAGCAATGGTCAAAAACAACTAACATCACTACACAGATCTCAGTTCACGCAAATTTACCTAGTGTTGGCACTTGGAATGCTTCCATTGAATGAAAGCTTAAAAATTCTGTATTAAGTCTTACCATAATTGTAATTTTCAGTGCATTATAATGTCTAAGCTTACCTAAAATGGTAAACTTTCACAGGCATCCCAAATTTGCTAAATCTTCTAAACATCTCTTAAAAAAAAGTTTAAAATATAACAAAGCACCCATTTTCCTAACTGCACTACTTAATGATTACTAATCCCCTTAAAACCTCTTACTTATAAAAATATCTGAGCATGATCAATCACAATATTACAAATATATTTTGTAATATTTTGTAAGGAACCTAAAATAAATATAAAAAAGGGTATCAGTACATAAAATCCAGTCCTCACAACAAAAAATAAATGAGCAATCAAAGTACAAAAACCTAAATGTAACTACTGAACTCATCAAAGGTTGTAGTACAAACTTTTAAAGATACATTGGCCCACTAGTTGCAATGCTTTTTGCTTATTTATCTTCATTTATTCCCTTTGGTATCTTCCTGCCTACAACAGCTATTCAACTTCTTCAACTTTCCCTAGCTCAAATTTTCAGCTTTCATTTAAGAGGATACATCCTTTGGATTTGAAAACTAGTAATGAAACTAATTAAAAGTTATAGAACCCCAGGATATGGGGCCAAATCATCATTATTATTACATGTCATCCACAATATTGGTATATTAAGATTTCCATATGGAAGGAATAGACAGAAGCCTCTGAATGACTACCATACAAGAGATGGGTTTCACTGTTAGACACATGGAATTTTAAAAAATATTTTTCCATATGAATCTTGCAATACACTTAAGTTTTCTTTGGTAATGAAATATGATTGTAGCAATATTCTTTATCATGAGGCTAGAAAAGGACTTCAAGAAACTCCAAAGGTTACAAAAGTTATATAGTAAGTCTCTTGTGCAACTTGAACTTTGACGTAGTTAAAAATGAATCCGTCCCCCATTAAAAATGCTTACCTATATGCGAGATTCAACATACTTGAAATTAGGCATACTATTAACATTTAATAAACTATGGATTAGTCTAAGTGGATGTTAGTGTTAGTGGAATAATGAAGTTTAAGATTACATACTGATAATATTGTGTAGTTAACGTAAATTAATAAATATAGTGAATATACATGAGGATGAATATGTGAAATTATCCAACATTAATCCTGAAATTAGTCAGGAATATTAAAAGTAATATTAAAGTTAATAAATAATAAAATCATAATTTTGGCACTACCATCATGGGGGAACCAGTACACGCCGCCACCTACTTTTCAGGATATTTATAATGTTAGATACGTATTACTAAAGACCTGACAATGATGGACTTGGATCACCTGCCCAGGACCTCTACTTGGTCAGTACCTCATAGGAAAAATGAATTGTAACTGATGCCCCCTCTAGTAAATAACCCATGACCTTCATACCCTAAAATGGCTTGTACCCTTTCTCCTGTATGCACTCACTTTCCCATCCCTTCAGCTTAGATCTCTTACTGACTTTTCCCTCATGAATACTACATTCATACTTGTGTGCTGTCAAAATTTCAAGTAATATCTCATTAATGTACAATAAGAAAACTACATCATTTTGAGATGTACTCATAAAAAAATGTTCTTACTTTGGTCAACAAAAGACTTTCCTTTAACAAGAAATTCACATTGCTTATGCTTACTTCTTGATTAATCATGGCTTACATTTCTAGCTGAATATTCATGCTACGTTTCTCCAGCACAGCTGGTTATTTTGTTCTTTAATATAAGATCACTAACATCTGAACTCTTCAAGCCACAGGCTAAGAAAGGATGAAGGTCAACTTAAGCTGGATATGACAACCTTCTGCTAGAAGTAGTATCAGTCATAATTCAGGATGCCCATGAGGTTCATGCAATCTAGTAACTACTAAATAAGATCTAATCTTTGTTCCTAAGAACAAACCCTTTGGGCCAGCCCTATGGGAGTTGTAAACTTTTTGACTTGTTGGTCTAGATAAAATAATCATAATATACTACAAAGCTGTCTGGTCTACCCCATCACTTGTTAGATCAAGAATACTATCTATTCAAGTAAACAGTTTAGTGAAAGGAATCAATACACAATTGTTTCCTTCCATAAACTGATTGACACCTCATAAAAGAGAACCAGTATTCTAGGACTCAAGTAAAATTTTCATTTAATTCAAGGTAAAATTTTATTGAATGCTTTTCTGTGTTTGCTTTTGCCTTGCTTTATGTATCTAATTTTTCTACTTTTTGAACTTTTCACTCTGACCATACTTACAAGTTTTATTACTTATATTTTACTTAATTTTATTGGTATATTATTCTTGGTAGTCATTAATTAAACTGCATTAAGCTGTTCCCATCATTTTCTGCTGATTTCATATTATACCTTCTATTCTCGACCTAAGCTTTTACTTTCCTTTGAATTTTTTATTTTTATTTTCTTTCAATTTTCATGATCTTTTTCTTCTATAATGAAAAGGCATGCATTCATAAAATAAAAATAAAACTATAATTTATATATTCTAAAGCTAGATTAACCCTTAAACGCCAAAGCAGTATTTTAAAAATCGTCTCCCGTATGCTGGCGGCGTTCATGAGTGAGCGCCGAAGCGGAAAAAAGTTTTTTTTTTTAAATCACAGCACGCTTAGTTTTCAAGATTAAGAGTTCATTTTTGGCTCCTTTTTTTGTCATTGCCTGAAGTTTAGTATGCAACCATCAGAAATGAAAAAAATATTATTATCATATATAAATATTGGGATATATGACAGCACGAAAAAAAAATTTCATATATAATTGTATACAAATCGCACTGTGAGCAAAACGGTTAAATCTAACGAGTTAATTTTTTTCGTTGTATTATACACTAAAGTGCAATCATTTTGGTATATAACACATTGTAACACATTGATCAAGGCAACACAGAAAATATTATCACAAAATGATGCATGAATTTGTAACGTGTGGACGTAAAAAAACAACTTTTAGAAAATTCACCATAAATCGGAATATTGTGCTGGAGACTTCCCGTTTGTTGCAAAATGAAGGTAATTGATTGAATATTACTAGACTGTAAGTTTTGTAGCTTAAAATTGCAGTTTTCGACCATTTCAGTCAAGTTAAAGTTGACCGAAGGTCAAATTTTTTCTATTTATTGTTATTTATATGAAAATATTTCAAAACTGATAAAAGCTACAACCATAGGTTGTTTATTGTTGTATTCTACATTAAATTGCGCACATTTTCATATGTAAAACTTTATGTAACAGCTAATTTAAAATGGTGCAAACATTACGACAATCGGACAAAAAATGTCTGATTTTTTCGGAAGAGTTACCGCGTGGACGTAAGGAAAATGTTTTTTTTCATAAATTCACCATAAATCGAAATATTGTGCTAGAGACTTCAAATTTGTTGCTAAAATAAAGGTAAATGATTGAATATTATTAGAATGTAAGAGTTTTAGCTTACAATTGCGTTTTTTGACCATTTTGGTCGAGTGAAAGTTGATCGAAGGTTTATATTTTGGCACTTATTATTTATATGAAAATATTTCAAAACTGATATGAGCTATAACCATGGGTTGTTTTTGGTAGTATTATACATGAAATTGCACACATTTCCATATATAAAACTTAATGTAACGGCTAATTTAAAATGGTGCAAACACTACGACAATCGGACAAAAAAATTTATGATTTTTTCGGAAGAGTTACTGCGTGGATGTAAGGAAAAAGATTTTTCATAAATTCACCATAAATCAAAATATTGTGCTAGAGACTTCCAATTTGTTGCTAAATGAAGGTAAATGATTGAATATTACTAGAATATAAGAGTTTTAGCTTACAATTGCGTTTTTCGACCATTTCGGTAGAGTCAAAATTGACCGAAGGTTGAAATTTTAGCACTTATCATTATTTATATGAAAATATTTCAAAACTGATAAAAGCTACAACCATGAGTTGTTTTTAGTTGTATTCTACATGAAATTGTGCAAATTTTCATATATAATACTCCATGTAATGGCTAATATAAAATGGTGCAAAATTTATGTCAATGTGACGAAATAATTTCTGAAATGTGTCGCTGATACTTTTTAGTGTGAGAAGAAAGAAATTCGCGCTTGCACGCCTGGGTAACGATTGTAAACAAAACAACGCCTTGATCCGTGAGCTCCCAGCATCCCCCAAGGCGCGTGATTCAAAAGTTTTTGCCTAGTAGGCCTATCACTATTTTTCCGCAAATTTAAAAAAAAACATTTTTATATCGATGTACCATACGTCCAATTGGCACCCAACAGACAATTCATATTGACGTTTAATACGTCCAATCGGCGTTAAAGGGTTAATTGTCCACTATCTTCCATTTCTGTGTAATAAAAATGCAATTATGCACATATAAATAATAGTTTTACCATTGATGTATGTCAGAATATACACAATCAATACATACAGTGCTCTGATTGTGGATGGATGGATGTGATTGTGTCAGTCGTCATAGGAATGACTATAGCACTTGAAATAGAAATTATTTATAAGAAAATTTCCCTACATTTCCCCATACATGTTAATCACTTAGATAAAAGCTCCTTCCCTTAAAAAAAAAACACACACACACATAAATCCTTTTCACGATTTTTAATACATACAAGAATTTGTTCTATTTCAACTAAGATACTCATCCTTATTTACACCAATTTTTCCTTCAGTCATAATAAGAATTACACATAGCAAGGCAAATTGTACATAAAGATTCCATTCCAAATATTTGAATCCCATCCTACTTTTTCATCTGCAATGAGTAGTCCTAGAATCTTGGCTTGATGTAAGACAATATTAAGTATTAGTGATACATATTGCATGTGTCTCAAAAATGGCTTAGTGTGTTCTGTTACCCAAGGAGCAATTATATTTTTGTCATTTGCAATTATTTGCCTCAGAAAGATAGACATAAAGGAATTAAGAAAATCATCTCATAAATCAACACCATCCCTATTGCTACAAGGCTATGCAAAATATAACCACTTTGTTGACCCTTAATCAAATAAAGTCTGTAGATACTCTACATGTCCATTTTTTGTGTTTCATCTTAAATTTATACAAACTCTTGATACAAAGGTTCTCGTCATTTGGCGATTCATTTACATACTGCATATGTTACAACTCCTTACCTTTATGAAGTTCTAGCAGTCTCTCACTTGCAAGACACCTATAAATAAAAAGGGTCTTCAAAGAAATCTGTAACAACTTTACTTATTGCATGATACTACTACATACTTTTGGCAAGGAATCAATTAGGTTTAAGAAAAAATTAAGAGAAAATGTCAAATTAAAAGCAATGCAAAAGAATAATGTATCCTCAAGAAAAAGCAAAATTCTAATATGAAAGAAGGTCTACAAAGAAATCTGTAATAACTTTACTAACTGCATGGTATTATAGCATAACTTATGACTGTGAATTACTTAGGTAGAAGAAAAAATTAAGAGAAATATAACAGAATAATGTATTCTCAAAAAAAAAATCCAATATAAATTTCATTAAGGAAATAATAACAAAATAAGAAAAAACAAATCAAATGCTTTTATAATACAAAAAATGTTTTTCAAGCAAAGATATTAAGTCATACAATGTCTTACTGTACAGGCTAATTCCACCTTCACCATCATCCTGAACAGAATGAACTAATTCACTGTAGTACCCAAGCTCCTACTGCCACTTTGCATCTATAATTAATTATGGCACCCTACTGGGAACTGAATGAGTTAGGGTATGGAAGGAAACATCCTATGATTAATAAGTTTGTATGAAAAACATGTTTTTCTGTTACACAAACATTACCTTTTTGCAACTCATTAATCATTCCATCATTGAATTCATAATCAGAATGGAGAATGAGAAAAATGCTTTTCCTCACACACCAGTTCCATGATCTAGGGGGCAGTCTCCTCGTTCTATGAGTTTTCTTCAAAGAAGTTTGGTCTAAAAAGGGGCATTCCAGTATATGCTTCAGGATGGCCAGGCCAAAGAATAGAACAATGGTTTGTATTCAGCAGAAGGATAGGATTTATAAGCCAAGTACTCACCTTGATCAGGCTGAAGGAAGGAAATGAAAAGAATTCCATTCTGGGCCATCCTATACTTGGAATACCGCATCTTAAGCCCAAACCACTGGATTGGGCTGCTAGGAGCAATAAAACAGGCTTTGATCAATGAAAAACCTATTTTTGGTAGTCATGTTGAGTCCTCAAAGGAGTTACCCTCCATGGTGTCCCAGCAGCCCACAGTGACTAGACTGATATCACAGAAGTATCTTTAAGCCTGGTCTTGTGTTGTAATGATAAACACTATGAGATGTGATTGAGTATAATGTACTTAAAGACAAGAGGGTATTTTGTTGTCTTCAACGAAGCTGTACCCAGTTTTCCTACGTCAAAAACTGCAGAAGTGACTATTACGCATGAGTGTTAGCCATCTTGTTTTACGATCAAGCTAGTAAACAGACCAAGAACCATTAATCACCTGTTGGTCAATGCAGGATGAGCCTTTGCCCAAATCCCATGCTTTTTCATCAGGGAAGGGGGTTTTGAGGACTCAACAGCGACCACCAAAAATAGTTTTTTCCTATGTCAAAACCTGTTTTTTTAATAGCATAGTCGCTGTTTCGTCCTAAATAGGGCATTGCAAAGAAATTGACTGGTGATAAAAACCTTAAGCTCCCAAAATTTCAGTCCCAACAACCCTTAAAATAAAAATAAATAATTTCTGGCCCAAGGTCAAGCCAGAAGTTTTGGTAACAAAAAACAAGAAACTAAGCAAGAACTCATGTTTTTAATGTGAAGTTCTGTAGTGACTTACCTATGTATGCTGGGTATAACTGCGGTCTTGTCACACCTTTCCCAAGTGATAGTCAGCATACCCAGCCGTTAGGAATCCCTGGTTTTCCGCTGTAGCGCCTATGGGGTCAGGACTAACCATACCACCTACTGATACACAGTGTAGTCCAATTTTTTCAAGCTCGTGGCTTTAGTGTTTCAAGAATACCGTATCTGATGACAACCCTGTACATTCAAAGTCCTCTTCAAAAGACATTTCTGAAGAAGGTCAACTATGTACTTAATTTCCCAATAGTATGTGACCTAGGAAAGGAGTGTGGTTTGCCTTTTTAATGAGGAACAGTAAAATTATTCTTAGCCCTTGCAGAGAGAGCAGTTTATTCGAGCTATGGTGTAGGAAAATTGGACCTTCTGGGATGTTTGCTGTGACCCCTAGGTAAACCTTGAGTGCCTGAACTGGGCATAATGTTTTCTGTTAAATTGAGTTTTCTTTAAAGAACAGGAAGTTTCCTTCCATTCTTCACCAGGAATGATGGACCAGGGGACAATAATAATTGATTATCAGCAGTTTGTGTAATATGTCGTCCCTATGTAAGACAGCCCAATTCACTAATACGGGCTCCTGATGCTAATGCAACCAAGAAGATTGCCTTTTGTAGCATGTGAGTTGCTGCTGTATTGGGTTTGCAGAATTGCAGGGTACATAACAGTCTAAGTATCTTGTTCCAGGGACCAAGTAATTGGAAGTCTTTGGGAATGGGTCTTTGTAGACCAAAAGATAACAGAAGGGAAGTGACAACTTCTATGCTGGGGTCAACCCTAAAGCGAGGGTTCCGTTAACGCTGCCTTGTATGCCATGATTGTTGTAATCACAAGATGTTTGCCTTCAAGGAGGTATATAGGAAAATTCAAGTGTTTCTATAGAAATCTTGACTGGGCTCTCAGTATGGATATAATCTAATCATATCTTCCATAAGGACTGGTACTGCTGGGTAGATGATAGTTATTTAGCAATGCTGGGTGAGTAATTTTCAGATAGATGACATTTAAAAAATCCACACATGAAGATCTCGGTTCAGAGAGGAGGATGTGTAAATGTCTTTTCCTCCTACTTTCTGGGATAGCACAGTGGACAATAGTGGAATTGATCTTTTTGTTCGTTGTTGAAGTAGTAGGAATCAATGCCTATTTGGCCAGTTTGAGGCTATTAGGTAGGCTGTTCCTTGGAAAGTTAAAAGTTTGTTCAAAACCTTAGAAATCTGGGACAATGGTGGAAAAAGATATATGGTCTTTCACTTATTCCAGTCTTGTAGGAAGGCATCTCTTACTGTTGCTTGACTGTCCAAATTCTGTGACACATATACTGGGAGTTTTGATTCTCGTATGTGGCGAACAAGTCCACTTCCAGTTGTGTAAGTAAGTTGACTATTGTTTGAAGAGTGGTTGTCCAATGTCCACTCTGTTGAGGCTGTCATTTTCCTTGATAAAGAGTATGCTATTACATCGACAGACCTCTTGAGGTGAATTACAGACAGGTGCCACTTCTTTGCTTGTGCCATCTGAAGGATGGCTAACATTATCATATTGAGAGGAGGTGAGCGTGATCCCAATTTCTCGATACAGGACACTGTAGTCGTGTACAACTCTAGACCCAACAGAATATGTCTCTTCCAGGGGTTTGAGTTTTTTATACAAATAGATACCAATCAGCTCCTGAAATTGATACAACAATTCTTCAGAGTAGCTGTCCACCTCCCTGCCACCTGACAATCCTCCCTAACCTGTCAACGAGGCATCTGTGTGGTGTCACTCTTACAGATATAAGTCAGGGTGGCCTGTTTTGCTAGAGATTCTTTCTGGGTTCAAGGCCAAAGTATCTCCTCAACTTTCTGATTCTTTTTGTGAGATTTGTCTCACATCTTTTTTTTTTTTTTATTGCGTGAGACAATAAAAAATTTGTTCACATTTTTAAATTGCGATCCGAGTATTGGATCTATTGCTGATGCAAACTGCAGCAGACCCATGATACGTTTTAACAGCTGTCTGGAAACACTGGGCTGTGTCAGGAACCTTTTGAGATTTTTCCTTATTCTGTTCTGAGTTTTGATGGGGATGGTCAAAGGCCATGAATAGTACACTAACACAGTCTCAGCCACTGTAAACGTCTACTGGGCGTGAGGTGGGATTTTTTCCAATTTATTATACCTTTTGACTCGAGTCTGTTCACCACTGCTCTCAAGTTTTTCAAGCACCGTTTTCTTGTAGACCCCCAGATTAACCAGTCTTCTAGGTAAGCTATTAGTTGTATTCCTTCTTTCCTGCTCTCAGACAACTACTGTTACTAATTTTGCAAAGATTCCTGGGGCAATATTTACCCCAAAAAGCATGACTTTGAACCTGTATGTATTTTTCCCAATCCGGAACCCTAGGAAGAGGCGGCAACAGGGACATGCTAGTGTGCATCTTTCAGGTCTATAGAAACTGTTCAGGCCCATTTTGGAATGACTGAATGTACTTGGGCAACGGTAGTCATCCGAAACATTGGGCAAAAATGTACTTGATCAACGTCAATAGGTTGAGGTTCACTCTTCGTTCAGAGGAATCTTTTTTGGGAATACTGAAGAGATGAGCTTGGTGGTGAATATATGCATGTTTCTCTATGGCTCCCTTTAACAAGGACTTCTGTACATACTCTTCTGGAGAGGGGTCTGGTTTTTAAAAGAACTCCCCAGCCCGTTGACAATAATGACGTCCCCCAAGGAGAAGTCTTTCATTCTTTGTGATGCCTTTGAAGCCGAGCCCCCGACCAAACAATTCCTATTGGTATCCCTCGACCCTCCCTCCCCTTCTTCCTCTACCTTTGCCCTTGAATGGCATTCCAAGAGTTGCTTTTCCTTTTCCTTTATATGACAGTTTTTGCACCGTGACAAAGATGTACTCTCTTCTGTGCTGGTTGTTGTCCCTTTGAAGGGAATTGTCCCTTCTGACTACCTACCTGTTTATAAGGAAAACTTTTGGAGGTGGAGGTGACTGAAGGCTTTTGATCAAAGCAAGCCTTTTTTGTTTTGGGTAAGGGGAAACTTCAGGTTTTTTTCTGAATTCTTTTTCCAAAAGAGCATACACAGTATAATTTTGTTGGTGTGCTTGCTCTTTGACTTGAATCACAACAGAATCCTCAAACAGGTCCCCACAGAAGGGGTTAGACTGTAGTAAAGCAGGCATGTTGGGAAGTTTTCCAGCGTCTTCATTCGCGCTTTTATGTGCCAGTCTAAAAAGTCAGAGTGCTTCCCATAAGGTTCTCATGAGGCTTTTAGCCATGACAGCAAAAATTGTCCTGGATTCTTCTGGAAGTCTTTTGGTGGCAACTTCTAGCAAGGTGGAAGTGGTTAAGAGACTAAGGAGGTGGGCCCTAGCACAAAAGTCTGCTGCAGATGTCTCATCTGATATTCTGCTCATAGCAGTACCAAATTGCTGAGTTGCAATATCTAAGGGAAGCTTTTCCCCTGTCAAAAGGATGTTAAAGAGTTACCCATTCTTTAGTGGAATTTTTTTAAACCAGGAGAACTGAAGTAAATGGTTTTAGCTCTGCCATTGGTTCCCATTTTCTTGTTATTATATAATTCTGAAAGTCTGCCTTCATATGTTTAATTATTTTAAAAGTAAAGGGGCAGAAAGCTGGGAGTACATGATGACCAAGTCAAGTTTTATTCATAATGGGAGGATAGATCTTTTTTCCATTTACCTGGTAAAGAGGTCATCTATAGCTCTCTCAGTGTTATATTTCCAGGTAAGAGAATTGTTTGCTTTTGAGGTTTCTCCATGGCTATGTGGAATTTTTATTCTAATTATTATACCACTCACACTAGTTTATGAAATACCTACCGTATATACTCGCATAACGCGCGATCTCGCATATACGCGACCCCAAAATTTTCACCCTCAAAAAATTATTTTATTACGTATCATGCAAGTTAAATTTGAGACCAAAATTTAACAATAGGCTAACCTCTTTTCCTCCTCTTTATCTATTCCATTTTTTAGTTAGGCTAATCCCTTTTCCTTCATTTCTTAATCTATCCCATCTTCTAGTTAAGTTTAAAAAAGTAAAAGAGAATGCAAAGAGTATTGGTAGTAATGATACACTTATTTGGAAAATGCATACAGCCAGAAACAGCTGATTTGCTGTGAACAACCAATCCGATAAAAACAGCCTTTTTGCTTGCATTTCAATCATCATACGATAGTAAAAAATTACCATAGTTACGTTACAAATGACTTTAATGAGAATAGGACTGATATATTTTTACATTACAGGTAGTAGTCGACTTACTACCACAATTGGTTACGAACAACCAGTCATAAATCGATTTGGACGCAAGTCGACCCATGTTAATGTACCGTATTGTACTGGCGTAGCCTACCTAGGGTAATCAGTACGTACCATCTTTACATATAAGGTAGCCTAGCCTACACTTCACAGCATACTTTGTACATATATGGCATACTAATTATTAAATTCAGCTAATTCTCTAGGTTTAATGCATTGGCCTAGGATGATTCAGTTCAGTACAGAGAGAAACTGAATAACATTTAACAATTTAGCCTCGCCAATACAACGATGATGATATCGTGGTACATAGATCGTATATATAGGAATACAGTAGCCTAGCCTTCAGTATACTGAATACTACATATACGATATAATTTAGTAATTTATTAATAAAAGCCAATTTTGGAGTTTCAATGGATTCTGACTATCAGAAAAAACGGGAATCAGATTCGGACTGACATTAGCATACCTAGGTAATTGAGCGATGTCAGGCTGCTGACAGCTACGTACATTTACGAAATAAATACACAATGAATATGCATCTTTTCAGATTCTTTGAAAAAGTTATACATTACAGTATCCAATAATATTGTATGTATTCTCATATTTTGGTATCATAAAATACTAACAAAGTGGTCAGTGTTTTGTTTGGAAATCAGCTGATGGTGAATATGAGTTTATTTCTCTGTATTTAACTTATTTCGGAGCGAACTGCCTTTCTTCTAGTTAGCATAAAATATCTAAATACTCTACTTATATTAGACAAGGTAATTTGTCATTATACGACGTGTTTTTAAGCAGAAATATGAATTTAATACGTCTCGAGAACTAAAGTATTTTTTCGTTAACAGATTGCATTGTGGGCATGTTTATTGTGTAAAAATATTACGTGATACCGTTCGCTATTTTCACTTCATTTCATCGTAGTACAAACTTTACCGTTACATTACTTATCTTTTATCAGCCTGAAAACAACAGTAAAATGTGTTCTTACAAGACCTGAAGTTTTGGTTATAATAATTTTCTCTCAATTTAACTACGGTTGGGTCTGATGGCCTGATGGCATAAGTTTACTGGAGTTATATCCTTGTTGCTGATACACCATAATAGTATTATAGCCTTACTCGGTATAGATAAAAGATCGGCAAGGGCGTATAATGCTAAATTTAATCTGTAAGTTTTAGCTGAAGTTGAGGAGAGAATGGTGATACGCTAACAACTATTATTGTGAATCAGCAACATGGATGAAACTTTCGCAAACTTCGGTAATATACCATCAAACTCGACCGTAAACAAAATTTGAGAGAAACTTGTTTTAATCAAAACTATTGGGCATGAAAAGAACACATTTTACTATTTTCACTCAAATAAAAAATAAATATGTAAAGCTTGTAGTATTCTGATGAGATAAAGTGAAAATATCAAACGGAATGTTGATTTTTGTTTACGCAATAAACATGCCCTCAGCGCAATCTACTAACGAAAAAAATAACTAAATTCCATTCACAAACGATACATTTTCAAGTGATATTTCCACTTGAAAAGACTTTGTAAAACATACAATAACCTTGTCTCATATAAATAGAGTATCTTGAGATTCATTTGCACTAGCTAGAGGCGAAAAAGTCACTCTGATTTGAGTTCAACACAGCAAAACAAACTTACTTCGCAATCGCCCTCAGCTGATTTCCAAAACATAACCTTGATTGCTATGTTTGTATTTTATAATACAAACAAATAGTAATAAGAAAATACATATGATATTATTGGATGCAGTCAAGTAAACAAAACTTTTTAAAATATCCATGGAAAAGATGCATATCTATTATGTTTGTATTTTATCATATGATACTAATATATGATTATTACATACTTGAATTTTATATCTCAAGTAAGATGCGACCCCCTAAAATTAGCTCCAAAATCAGGGCTTCAAAAGTCGCATGATACGCGAGTATATACGGTAGTTTATCTAAACAAAGCTAACGTTTTATATGGCTTAGGTTAATACCTTTAGCATAAACTAGGTTAAGCTAATCATCCCATGTAGGCTACTGCTTACGATATTAAAGACATCGTATCTGAAAAGATTGACTAAATTAATAATAAATTGTAGAACAATTCTCTAGCCAAAAATTCTAAAACAGAATGACAAATTCTTCAAAATTTTTGCTTTTCACAAATAAGCTACAAATGAACTCTCATCATTTTGTAAACGGTTAGAAAAATATATAAAACAGGTTTTGACATAAAAAAAACTATTTTTGGTAGCTACTGTTTGTCCTCAAAGTACATAGTTACTCTTTCATGGTCCCTCAAGGGCTGCATAAGACAGACCAACCAATTGTGCAGAATTCTCTCATAGTTGGTCTCAGCCACAATAGTGCTTGTTGGCACAGTGACTGAATATAAAGGACTCAGATCAGGGGGCTCTATCTCTTGTCCTACAACAATTACCTAGGTCTATGTCACACTCACACAAAGAATGAAGCCTTTAAATATTCAGTGTCAGAAATGCTTGACAAACATGTGGGACTCTTCAAAAGTAAGAGTGGAAAAGGCAAGAACACTTGCTAATGATATGAAGGGAGAATTCCTCTGTTCATCGCACACTAAAGAGAAATTAGTCTTCTTCGCCTATAAATGAGAGGCTATTGATCACTCTTCAAGGTGAAGAAACTTGACAATAACGACCTATTTCCTGAGAACTTAACAGACAACCTTCAGGCATTGCATTGTATCTATTGCCTCTAATGAATAGCCTTGAATAACTGACTGTCAGAATTGTTAAAAAGTAAAGTAGATTGAAAAACAATTCCTGTAAAACTACATGCACAAAAAAAGAAAAATCCAAATAACTAAAGGACAGAACTTACTATAAAAATATCCTCTCAGCAGAAAGACCAGTGGAAAATGCCGTTTCATGAGAAAAGCAATACATCTGTGGCACTGGAGGTCGTGAAAATTTAGCTCGAATCACTGATTTTGGCTGAATTACACAGGAATGAATTTCTGATTGTCCCTAGAGCTTTTATCGATACCAAAACTTGAAATATTATTTTGTATGGAAAAATAAACTGTCAAGAACTGTCTAGCTGTTTTTCATGCTTCACAACAGACCTTATTCTAGTCCTGGAAGGCCTCATCTCAGCATCATAGAGTAGTAGATTAAGTATTACCAGGTGAATGCCCATTGAAGTCTGAGGCAGTGAACTATCTTCTCAAATTATACTAGCAAAAAACTGTTCAAACATAAATAAAGGAGACAAAATTTTAGAAAACCACTAGAAAAGGAATTTTAGTAATATACCAATTTAAGAAAAAATTTCAACTGTTCCAAATTTATAGCCTACTGAATTTTTTTACAAGCACTCACTTTGAATTATTTTATAATAATTAGATACATAAAAACTAACAATGCTTCAAAGAATATTATATGCCAAAGTTAGAAATTAACTTATGAAGGATATGATAAAAAAAAAGTTGTGCATATAACAAATTAATGAAAAATAAATTTGTTGAAAATTGTATTTTTCCTAACTATACAAACCTGAGGTCCTTTAACGATAGGAATGTAACTTGCGGCAGCTGGAACCGGTCGTAAGCTTCGAAAAAGGGAGTTCGGTAGTTAACTGCTTGTCCGACAGTCAGCGCACCGCGCGACTGGGAGGTGAAGAATCACTTTGCTTTAGGCCCAGGAAAAACAGAGTGAGGGGTGGCATGAGGTGGGACTATGTGTAAAGGACCTCAGGTTTGTATAGTTACGAAAAATACAATTTTAAACAAATTGTCATTTGTTCAAATACGCAATACAAACCATCGGTACTTTAACAATAGGAAGACTCACTTCTTGGTGGGTGGAATCTGAGTCAATGATCAGACTGGTGTTCGTCCAACCTTGGTTCCCTCCCTGGTCGTAAGAGCAGAGGGAGATATCCTAGCCTCTGCCCAATGATCGGGGTATGTACCGCAGGATCAATGGTCAGACCTCTGGACCCAAGTAATAAGAGGGAGGCAAGCATACCTATTAAAACTAGCAAGCAAGAACTTGTTCCTATTGCAAAAGGCAGTATGAAGTCATGGGTTTGTCTCTTGTTGGCTTCCACTACCTTCCCCCCCTTGTTGAGGGATGTGGTGGATAATCGCTCCTATCCCTAATGAAAGGGATAGGATGTAGCTCGGTTGAGTACCTTACCTGCATCGGTCTCCTGTTCCAGCATAGTGACGACTGCGTCCCTCTGCCCACAGGTAGAGGGGGAGAAAAAGATGAGGAAGAGAAGCCAGTCACACTCTCATTCACTCATCCATTCATGCAGTCACACAAGGATGCGATGCTGTTCTGTCCACTTGGGTGCTGGGTAAGCTACACAACCTGTTGAGCAGCCACCATGGGTCCCAAGGAAAGTGTCCAAGGACCTGTGGGCTATATCCCAAAGGTAGAAGGAGGTGAAGGTAGTCTGGTTGGTCCAGACCCCTGCCTTCAAGACCTGCGCCACGGAGAAGTTCTTGCGGAACGCAAGGGAAGGACCGATGCCTCTGACTTCGTGGGCTTTCGGACAAAGGGTACGGATGTCGTCGCTACCATCAGCTTCGTACGCCCTCCTGATCACCTCACGCAGCCAGAAAGAAAGAGTGTTCTTGGATACTTCTTTCTTGGTCACCCCGGGGCTAACGAAGAGGCATTGACACTCAGGCCTGAGGTGCCGAGTTCTCTTCAAATAGCGCCGTAGCGCACTCACAGGACAAAGCAGCATCTCATCCGCATCGTTGTCGGTGAAGTCCAATAGGGAGGGGATTGTGAATGACTTGAACCTGTCGTCAGGGACCGAAGGATTCTGAGTCTTCGCTACGAAGTTCGGGATGAAATCGAGCGTCACAGATCCCCATCCCCTGGTATACTTGACGTCGAAGGAAAGACCATGAAGTTCCTGTACTCTCTTCGCCGATACTAGGGCTAGCAAGAACAGGGTCTTGAGGGTCAGTTCCCTGTCTGACGACTCTTGGAGTGGCTCGAAGGGACTTCGAGTCAGACTCCTAAGGACGAGAGTCACATCCCACCCCGGGGGCCTGAGTTCCCTGGGTGGGCAAGACCTCTCGAAGCTCCTCATAAGAAGGGAGATCTCGAACGAGTTCGAGATATCCACTCTCCTCAGTTTCAGGACTAGGGCCAAGGCGGCCCTGTATCCTTTGACTGTGGGGACGGAGAGGAGCTTCTCTCGGCGAAGAAAAATGAGGAAATCCGCTACCTGCTGAAGAGTGGCTCTAAGAGGAGATAGACCGCGTCTACGACACCAACCCCAGAAGACGGCCCACTTTCCCTGGTACACAGCTGCAGAGGACTGTCTGATATACCCAGCCATCTCTGTTGCTTCTCGGCGAGAAAAGCCTCTTGCTTGCAAGAGATGGTGGATAACAGCCAGCCGTGAAGACGAAGGGACTGGACTAACTGGTGGTACCATTCCATGTGTGGGTGGCAGAGAAGGCTGTGCCAAGGGGGAATCTCTCTCGGTGCTTCCGCTAGCAGAGCCAGCAGGTCCGGATACCAAATAGCCTAACCAGGATCATCCGGAGATTTGGGGTGACCAGCACTCTGCTGATCACCTTGCGAATCAGACAGAATGGGGGAAAGGCGTAGACGAAGAGGTTGTCCCACGGGTGTTGAAGAGCGTCCTCTGCAGCTGCCCGTGGGTCCGGCACAGCCGAGTAGAAAACTTGAAGTTTCCTGTTGTGCCAGGTGGCAAATAGATCTACGACTGGACGCCCCCACAGGTTGAAGAGCCTTTCCGCCACGTTTGGGTGTAGGGACCATTTGGTCCCTATCACCTGATTCTGATGGCTGAGCTTGTCTGCTACTACATTCCTCTTGCCTGGAATGTAGCGAGCTGACAGCTCTACTGAGTGAGCCACAGCCCATTCGGGCACCTGCAACGTAAACTGGTGCAAACTAGGCCCCCCTGTTTGTTGACGTATGCCACTACTGTGGTGTTGTCGCACATCAACAGACGGTCCTGGAACTCTTGGAGAGTGAGAAATGCTGCCTTGAGCTCCAGTATGTTGAACTCTTGGAGAGTGAGAAATGCTGCCTTGAGCTCCAGTACGTTGATGTGAAGGTGCTTGTTGTGATGATCTCCGGGGGGGGGGGGGGGGGGGGGGGGGGAAGAGTGCAGAGAGGCACTCCTCTTACGAGGTTCCTGTCGTCCAGCCACCAGGCTAGGTCCTGCCTCACCTCCTCCGTGAGGGACACGGGGAAGTATGGCGGGTCTCTTGCCTGTGACCAACTCTCCTTTAGTCTCCACTGGAGAGACCGCATGTGAAGATGCCCGTGAGGGACTAACTTCCCGAGTGATGACAGGTGGCCGATCACGACCTGCCACTGCTGAGCTAGCTGTTCCTGCCGAGACAGGAACTGGTTGGCTGCCTCCCTGAATCTGCTGATCCGCGAGTCTGCGGGGAAGACTCGCCCTGCTACCATATCGATCAACATACCGAGGTACTTCATCCTCTGCTTGGGCTCGAGATCTGACTTCTCGAAGTTTACCACGATCCCCAGATTACGGCAGAACTCGAGGAGTCAATCCCTGTCCTGTAGCAACTGCGAGCGGGAACTTGCCAGGACTAACCAGTCGTCGAGATACCTCAAAAGACGTATCCCTGACGAGTGGGCCCAAGCAGACACCAGAGTGAACACTCGCATGAACACCTGTGGGGTGGTTGAGACCGAAGCAAAGTGCCCTGAATTGGTACACCATCCCGTCGAGGATGACGCGGAGGTACTTCCAGGAGGATTGATGAACAGGTATCTGGAAATACGCGTCCTTCAAGTCCACCGAAAGCATGAAGTCGTTCTCCCTGATGGAGTCGAGCACAGAGTGTGCCGTCTCCATCGTGAACCGAGACTGGTGAACGAATCAGTTCAGGGGAGAGAGATCTATCACCAGGCGCCAGCCCACCGAAGACTTCTCGACCAGGAAAGGACGGCTGTAGAAGCCCGGTGACTGATCCCTGACGATCTCCACAGCTCCTTTGCTCAGCATGGCTTGGACTTCCTACCGAAGTGCTACGTCCTTGGATGATCCGGAAACGAAGTCTGAAGGTGGACCGGGTTGGAGGTGAGGGGTGGCCGAGACTCGAAGGGTAGTAGATACCCCTCCAAAAGGACGTCTACTATCCAGGTCTCCGCTCCATAGCGCTGCCATGTTGCCCAATGGCTCGCCAGGCACCCCCCCACTTCCAGCAGCAGGTGAGGGGGAACGCCGTCCCTAGCGTTTCCCAAATCTCTTCAACTTCTTCTTCCCAGCTCTCCCTCGTGAGAAGGAGGGCTGGGAGGAGGGCTGGTGAAGGTCGCTCCTTGAAGTCGAAGGCAGAGTCTTTCCCTTGGGCTTCGACAATGCGATCGTCTTGGCCACAGAGGAAGCACCAACCAAACTCTTGGGCTTGGCCGCAGTAGCTCGAGGCTGCCCAGACGCCTTCGAGACTGCCTGGTGGAACAAACGGTCACTGTCGTCAGTGCGCCGTTGTTCCACCGTAACATCCACCATCTGTCCTGGGAAGAGAGAGGAGGAACTCCGCACTGGTCCGTTGCGAAGATCCAATGCAGCCTCACGCCCAGCCGCCCTGGTCACTCAGATGAGGACTGCGTCCCTACACCGAAGAACCAGGTTGGCCCACAGGTTTGCTGTCTGATGGGTTAGGTAGGAGATGGCTCTACCTCCAGACTGGCACAGTCTCCCAAAAGCCAGGTCACCTTCAGGAGTGATGTTCCCTGAGGTGGCCGCGACCTTAGACACTGTGAGGGACCACAGGTCTAGCCAGGAGACAGCTTGAAATGCCGCCATGGTGGTCGATTCCAAGGCAAGTACCTCTTGCTGCGAGAACCATAGGTTCTACGACAAGAGCTGCTGCAGACACACCCCTGGAATTAGCCTAGCTAGCTCCGGGTTCACCTGTTTGGGCGGCATAGGGTCCTCCGATGGCATGTAGAATCTTCTCTGTCACAGCAGAGGCGGGGGAAGGAGCTTGGAAGACCTACCAGACCGTAGCGAACCCTCCTGTCCGGAGACGAGAGCGTCCACCTGGCCCGGCAATGAGTCAGCCAGAGCAGATTGCGGCAGATCCACCGTCGTCCTGGGTTCCTTCTTAGGACCCCAGAACGACTCGAGCCTGGACGTAGGCTCAGAGGGTGGGAGCGGCAAACCTTCCCCGAGGTCATTGTGCTGATGAATCAGCGCAATAACCTCCGAAAACGACCTCTGGATCTCGGGAGTGACTGCGTCCTGTGGAGTCGTACCGTCATGTCCCTCCAGCAAGAGCGCCTCCCGAGACCCTCCTCCTTCAGGAGGAGGAACCGCAACAGACCCCTCCTGGTCTCCTCTGGCCACTTGCTCATACGATCTGGTCGGTCCTAAGACCATACCAGGCTCGTAGGGCGTCGTGGTGGGACCGTGAGGAGCAAACTCCCCACGATCACTCGGGTTCGCCTTGCTCTTCCCGATGTAACCCGAGGAAGTTGAAGGGATCGGAGAGGAATACCTGACCCCCCCCCTCGCCCACCGGCAGAACCGGTGTGCTTGGGGGGATGCAGGCGATCGCCAACCAGCGGTGGCGATCGAGCTGCAGGCCTGGTCGCGCGGCTCTCCGGGGGAGAGCGGCTGGACAGAGAACAGCGGCTCCGGTCCTGAGCGTCAGAGGAGCTGCTGCTGGTCCCCCTGCCCACCGGGTCCCAGTGGGAGCAGCGGTCAGGGGACCGGAAGAGTCCACTGTCGCGGTGGGAGTGGGATCTGTCCTCACGGCGCGTTGAGCCGCTGGAACCGGCCGAAGCTGGTTCTGGCGACCAAGGGGACCTCTTCCTTGCCTCAGCCCGTGGCCGGTCTGGAACCGTCGCGTCAACCCTGGGTACCAGCGGATTGCTACGAGAGCGATCGCTGGTCTGGCGGGAGTCACCTGAGCGACTCTCACCTGTCTTAATCTCCGTGCCTCGGTCCTGGCGCAGAGTGAACTCGGAAGCCTAACCTTGGCTGCACGGTCACCCGCAGGCGACCGCACACCCGGTACTTCTCGTGAACGAGAGGCCGAGACGGAACCTGATGTAACGGCAGAGCCCCTAGCACCAGGTGAGGAAGTACCGGTGTTAGCCGGTACCCCTCTGGTCCCCGTCTTCTTCTTCCTTGCGGAAGGAGAGACGGGCCCCGCTCCCGAAGGAGTGGGAGGACCAGCGGAAGACCCCCCCCCGTCACACCAGAGTGAGACGGGCCCTTAGAAGTTACCGAAGGAGACTTCTTAGGGGGGGAGGAGGCAGCCTTCTTCTTCCTAGACTGTGAAACCTTGGAAGTTGAAGGGGAAGAGGCGGCAGCAGACGACGACGATGGAGACGAAGACGATGAAGAGGACGACGACACCTTCCTCCTATCCCTCTTCTTCTTCGTCAGCTTCCTCAGGACAGTCGTCAGGTCCTCCATCCAGGATGGAGCCGGGGCAGTTGCCGAAGCAACATGGCCTGGCTGCACCTGTCTGGAAGGACCTGCGACTGGAGCAGCCACACCACGGGCAGGAACGACGACGGCAGGGGTTGGTCCAGGTACGGCAGGTATGGCAGGCATGGCAGGAGGCGGGGCAGCAGCCAGCAACATCCTGGGTACTTGCGGCAGGTCCAGGGCGAGCTCTTGGGGCACCTGAAGTCGGGGGCTGAGGCGAGAGCGGGGAACCTGGGCGGCGGTGTCACGACCCTCCTCAGAATACCTAGAAGTGGTGCCTGAACAGCAGATGAAGGTGTTACCATAGTCACATGTTGAGTATTAACAAGGTGAGGAGGGGCAGCATACCCCGGGGTCGAGACGGTGGTGGTAGTGGTGGTTACCGGACCGTGTGTTACCGGTGCAGAGCCACTCGCCAGGTGATGCAACAGCCCCCGAACACTCAGTGTCCCCTGAAGACCCAGCGAGAACCAAACCTGGCTGAGGTCATCACCCGCGGCAGGCACACCTGAGGCGGCAAAGGTCGGGATAGTAGGGGGGGTTCCCTCTCGCCCAAGAGGGGGGGGGACAAGTCCCACCCCGAGCGAACGGAAGACCCCGAGTACAACTGAATGTCGGGGTATCTCACCCCCTTCTCTACGCTCGACGGATCGGGCGAAGAGAAGGAGCGAGAAACCCCCCCAAAAGGGGAAGGAGCCATACGTGGGAGTTGAGATGGAGGAAGGAAAAAAGACGCCGTGTCCGTGACCAGGAGAGTAGCTGGAGAACTTTCTGATGACTCCCTGGCAGGCTTACGTCGCTTCCTCCTCCCCTCATATCGTGCTCACTGCTTCTCCGACCACAAACAACAAATATCACAGGGCTCGGTGCGAGAGCATTCGCGCCCCCTGACACCGAGCACATAATTCATGAGGGTCAACCTCAAGAAACGAGCGGAAGGCCCCACACTTACGGCCCTCCACACCAGGGAATAGTCTGCGGCTGATTGGAGGGTGTGGGGAACTCTCAAGCTCACGAGAATCAATAATAATAACAAAAATACAAAATGCACAAGTACTCACAGTATTTTGACACAAGCACACTAGTATTAGAGAGCAAACCAAAGTTTTGAAGATCCAAAGCATACGACAAAAGGCAGGCAGAGAGAAGTGGAGAACACGTCTGTCACCCAGCGTGGCCAAAAGCAAAGTGATTCTTCAACTCCCAGTCATGCGGTGCGCTGACTGTCGGACAAGCAGTTAACTACCGAACTACCTTGTTCGAAGCTTACGGCCGGTTCCAGCTGCCGCAAGTTACATTCCTATTGTTAAAGGACCGATGGTTTGTATTGCGTATCGGAACAAACACTCCCTTAAAAAAATTCAGAAGACAACACCACATCTAAACATAAAAAACCTCCATCACAAATCCAGAGTTTTACCCTTTTTAACCTTGTGGATCACTTGCATCTTACTGAAGTGTCACCCTAACTCCAACTAAGGAGTCACTAATTGCAACGCACTGCAACTTAATATTTGGCAATATCTTTACTCATTATTAGGACTCTGTTTTGTTGTATGAATAAAAAAAAAACTGCTATTATTCTGCTTCAAAATGACATAAAAAATAAGCATCACAACAAACAGTAACTTTAAAAAATATCATATGCAGTAAAGTATTGCATATCACAGCTTTGACTCTAGGACAGACAGGATTTGTACAGGCCAAGTGACTGAGAAAGTTAAATGTAACTAAATAAATAAAAATCTTAAATACATATACTTGATAAAAGCAACGGATGAAAATAGATTAAGAAATTTGAAGCAAGACTAAAGTAAGGCTAGATGAAAAGCATTCAAACATGGTTTGCAATGAATTACTGATCTAAATCTGTCAGTTCACAGCAACAGTTATAAATAAGTCAAATTCAAGACAAAATATCTTGTACCACAGAGAAAAAATTGATAAAAATGAGTGACTTCAACATGTAAAACATATGGCTTCACTTAGCAGGGATGTTTCATGTACCTTTGAACTCGCTGCACTGCCTTGTAAGAAATAAGCAGCAGAAATATGAAATTAGCGCCTAGGGCCTTCTCAAGTGTGCTTCCACTAACAAAGTTCGTAATATGTTTGCAATTTGTATGTACACAATGATTACCTACATATCTTAAAATGCAGCATTAGAATATACCATTTCTGTACTCCAATTGGCATTCTGAATTGTCTTCTCCCATCATATCAAAGGCATCATTTTCCACAGTACTTGGCTCGGTTTTACCATTAGTATTGGCAGCTGTGGATGGACGGTTATCAAGGATGTTGCAATCACTCAGGCGTTCACTCAGGCGTCGCAGCGACAAAAGACCTATGGGAGACTGAGAGGATCCATCCTGAAAAGAATAAAACTTTTTATCGTACATGAAGTACTCCATATATGCATGCATATCATATAAATACATAGTATATGTTTCACAGAATATAAATATTAAGAAAGAACAAATCAGAGGATAATGGAATGGTTAATTAATTTTAATAGAGTAAATTAAAAACATTATAACATTAAGTACCAAAGTAACAAAACATACAATCCATTAATGATGTATCTAGATCTGGACTTTAGATTAGGTAGCAGTATAAAATTAATTTTCAAAGTGTACACAACTTTCACGACAATATTGTGCTGGATGTATTTTGTAAGTTTTTAAAAGAAATCATAAAATGTAAAACAAAATAAGCTAAGAAAAGAAAAAACAAGTGAAAGAAAATAAAGTTAATGATGGGCACCAAAAATGTACACGAGGTGCATAGTATATTTTATACATTTCTGACATTATCCTTCACTACATTAATTTTTAATATCCACAGAGTACATAGCAGGTAGGAGTCCTTAACTGCTTACAGTACCCCTAATACATATGTATCAAATAGTAAATAAAAAACCTGTATAACCATAAAATATATAGATATAATTAATAGAATAAACTTTTTAATATACTATACAGTTTCATATCTGCTGCTATACTATATTTCTTCAGGATACATATTGTACATTAATAATTTATATATATACATTAATAATAGTTTGTGACTGGTATGTGCATAAGACCCTGTTACATAAGGTTTTTGTGATTAACTGCAATCTCAGGAACCTGTGTGAGGTCTTGAAGCGTACCACTTGTAGATAATGGGGCACTACTAAATATCATATAAAAAATCAAAATTTTTCAGAAAAAATTGTATTTTTCCTAACTATACAAACCTGAGGTCCTTTACATAAGGAATTACTTTCAGCGTAGGCTGGAATACACTCCAATTTGCCTTTCGGCCTAAGTTTCAGATTGAGGGGTGGCATGAGGTGGGCATTAATGAATGGACCTCAGGTTTGTATAGTTAGGAAAAATACAATCTACTTTCAAATATAATATTTTAATAATAAAATAAGGTTTTGTATATACTTACCCAGTAATTATACAGCTAAGAGGCTTCTACCTACGGCAGCCTAACATTTGAAAATTTATGCTAGCAATAGTTCCAGTTACGGTGTGTTAGAATGCCCCACCCATTACTGAGGAGTAAATGCAGGTAACAACCTGGCAGAGGGCTTCAATTTGTTTTCCACTCTCAAGTCCATGCAAGGGGAGGTGGGTGGGCTCTGATCCTATAATTACTGGGTAAGTACGTATATACAAAACACATTTGACAGGGTAGGAACCATGGACAAACTCTATCTCAATACATTACATATAGTGTAATGAAACTGAAATAAAAAAAAAGGCCAACATAAGATAATATGCTTGTTGTTTTCTTACCTGGCAAGTGAGCACTGCAGATAATTACATACTGCCTCTAGTCAGTTCTCCACTTGACCTGTAGAGTACGTGGCTGTCTAGCCCAGAGTCGCCTCTATGTAAGTGGGAGCTTTGGAGTCAGGAGGTGCAACTGTGTCTCGCAAAGTTAAAAAGGTTGCCCTTGCCCGCGGTAAGATCAAAATCCAATAAAACAAAACAACACTACACCACACCATAACCATAAAACACTGTCACAACCCAAAATTAAAAAGGAATTGGTGGGCACACTAGCCACAAATGTGCTTCCAGGCTTCCCAACAAACATCGTACCCTATTCAAGGCGAAAATAAGTAAAGGGAAGTTAGATTCCCTAAGCCTCCTCTCCAAACACCATGCCAGCCACTGAAATCAGTCCTAAAGTATTAAAGTTCTTGAATGCAGTTTCTACATCCTTTAGGTAGAGTGAGGAAAATACTGATTTTACACATCCAGAGCATTGCAGCACAATTTTGTTCAATGATATATTATGTCTGAATGCAAGGGACATCGCCACCGCTCCCACTTCATGAGCTTTGACTTTCATGAGACCACATTGTCCTCTTGAATATTAGCAGGTGCTTCTGACATCACATCTTTTAGGAAAAATGATAAAGCATTCTTGGAGAGAGGGCGAGATGGATTCCTAACCGAACACCAAAGGAGATCCGAAGACCCTCTTAACCTTTTCTGTTCTTTGTAGGTAATATTTTAGGGCCCTGACTGGACATAGCCACCTTTCTTCTTCATTAGGTCCGAGAATATCTGTCAAATTCTTAATAGTGAATGCTCGCGGCCATGGATTTGATGGGTTCTCATTCTTTGCCAGAAAACCCAAAGAGAAGGAATATACTGTCTCTCCTTGTGAAAATCCAACTCTTTCATCTATTGCTCAGGTTTCAAACTAGCTTTGTTGTGGCTAATGCCACTAACAGTAATAGTGTTTTCCTCGTTAGGTCCCTGAAAGAGGATTACTGGATGGGTTCAAAAGGTGGTCCTGAAATTCACTTCAATGCTATGCCTAAATTCCATGAAATGGTATCATATCTTACTTGTTTTGCGACGTCCATAGATTTATCAAGGTCATTTAAATCTCGGTTTGAAGACACATCCAGCCCTCTATGCTTAAAGACTGAACTAAACATAGCTCTATAGCCTTTGATTGTAGACGTAGAAAACTTCCTAGATCTTCACAAGTAAGGAAGGAAGTCAGCATCTGACTTATAGTGGTTTCAGAAGAGGACACTTGTTCTGTTACACCACTCTCTGAAGGTTGACCACTTATACTGACATAATTTGTTAGAAGAAGGGCGTCTGCATTGGGTGACAGCTTTTGAAGCTGCTTTCGAAAAACCTTTCGATCTGATGAGGCGCTCGACAGTCTGTACCCTGTCAGAGCCAGAGCAAACAACTTCTGAAAATGGGGTTGTCTGAGGAAAACTGGGGAAGTCGACTCATCATTGTATCAAGTCTGGGAACCACTCTTTCCCTGGCCAAAAGAGGGCCACTAGAGTCAATGTTGTATTCTGGTGAAACTCTAACTTGTTTAAGACCTCCCAGATCATTCCGAAAGGTGGAAAGGCGTAGACGTTCAGACCCATCCAATCCTGCAGCATCGCATCTGTCTCCCAAGCAAGAGGGGTCTGGGACTGGCAAACAGAATCTTGGAAGCCTGTGGTTCTTTGAAGTCGCAGAGGTCTACTGAAGGACAACCCCATAATTTCCAAAGGTCCTCACATACTCTATGATCTAAGGTCCACTCTATGGGGAAGACCTGATTTTGTTGGCTCAATCCATTGCTAAGACATTCATTTTTCCTAGAATGAAGCAGGTCAGCAATGACACATGATTCTTGTCTGCCCAGCAGCAGTTCCTGAGCCACTTGAAAAAGGAAAAAGGAATGTGTTTCCCCTTGTTTCCTGACATACGACAGAGCCGTTGAATCGTCGGAATGTAAGGTCACCATTCTCCCTTGCACTAGTGGAAAAAAAGCTTGCAGACCTAGAAACATCACTCTTAATTCTTTTACATTGATGTGTGAACTTCTGAACTCCTCCAGCCAAGTTCCCAATACTTCCTTGTTCCCCAGATGAGCTCCCTAACCTAAGTTTGAGGCATCGGAATACAAGTCTAGGTCTGGATTCAATGGAAGAGACTTCTCTACTTGATGTCTTTCTTCTGATGACCACCATAGAATGTCCTTGATTTGCATCATTATCGGGAACACAAGAGTTTTGAGCAGTTTTCTTGCTCCAATTTGCTTTGAGAAAAAATTGAAGTGACCTCATGTGGAGTCTCCCTAGTTTCATAAACTTTTCAACTGAGGCTAGTGTTCCTAAGAGGCTCATCCATTGAGCCGCTGAGCATTCCTGAAGGGAAAGAAAACGTCTGATGCAAAGGAGACGAGTTTATCCTTTTGGGGAAGAGAAAACCTGAAAATTCCGAGCATCCAGAATCATTCATCATAGAATCCATTGACTGGGAATGATCTGAGATTTCTGTGTTCATGAAAATTCCTAGTTTCTCCGTAAGAAAGAGAGTTATACAGAGATCTTCTAAGCACTTGTCCATCAACTGAGCTCTGAGCAGCTAGTCGTCCAGATAAAAAGAGATGTTCACTTCTAACAGATAAAACCACTTCAGCAGTGGAACCAG
This sequence comes from Macrobrachium nipponense, assembly GCF_015104395.2. Classification (NCBI taxonomy): domain Eukaryota; kingdom Metazoa; phylum Arthropoda; class Malacostraca; order Decapoda; family Palaemonidae; genus Macrobrachium; species Macrobrachium nipponense. The sequence continues at coordinate 65,973,654 of NC_061089.1, forward strand.
TATGCGAGTAAAGACCTGTGGGGCAGTCGACAGGCTGAAGCATAGCGCCCAAAATTGGAGAACCTTTCCTTGAAAAACAAACTGTAGAAATTTTCTGGAATCCGGATGAATAGGGATGTGGAAATACACATCCTTCATGTCCAAGGACACCATACAGTCCCCTTGATGTATGGAGGACATGATCGAATGATTGGTCTCCAGCCCCCAAATGTTTTGGGGACCATGAAGAGTCTGTTGTAAAAGCCTTCCAAGATTTGATCTTCCGCTACTTCTACTACTCTCTTGCAAAGTAGTGACACTCTTGAGAGAGAGCTGCAAACTTTTCTCATTACGCTAAGTAGGCAGGTAATGTTATCGGCGAACTGACCAAAGGTGGGCCTTCTTTGATGGGAATGACATACCCCTGATGTAAAATCTTGACTACTCAAGGTTCTGCTCCTTTCAAACTCCATTCCCTCCAAAAAAGACCCAACCTGGCTCATACAGGCGCACGAAGGAAACGCTCCTCACTTCTTACTTGCTGTCTTGTAGGTTGTTTTCCTAATAGACCTGGTTGGAGGTCGTAGGTTAGTACAAGGTCTTTGTTGGTCTCTCTGTCTTGCTCCATGAAACTCTTGGGTTTGAAGAGGAGAGAAAGACCTATTGGTGTTAACTTGACACTCCCTAGAACGCTTCGATGATTCCGCCAACAGATCGTTGGTCGATTTCTTCTAAAGACAACAAAATCTGATGTACAATGGGGCATCCCTTAGTCGCGGATCAGCAGTTGCGGGATCAGTTGGCCACAGGTTTTTTCCTTTGACCACTTCTCAGTCTATATCGCTGGTATGAATTGCAGCATTGCGGGCTTGTCCGTGATGCGTATATGATGTTTATCGCTAGGCTAAGCCTAGGCCGTGGTCTGATAACCACCAACATACATGAAAAGACTCACATGATATAAACTGACATGAAAGGTAATAAAACCATTCTTTTCTTATATACTATTGGCATATCTTCATAATAAATATCCTATTCAAGGTATATGCATGACGTTTATCTGTAGGCTAAGCCTGGTCGCCTTGTGATAACCAAAAACATACATAAACAGATTCACATTATGATATCAACTGACAATAAAGGTAGTAAAACCATTCTTACCTTATATACTATTGGCATATTTTCATAATAAATTGCCTATTCAAGGAATAATTCCACATCAGTGAACTCAACTTATACTCTGAGTGGCCAACAACAAAATGTAAACATACATGGAGTTACGTTGATCTGTAACTTGCATTCAGAAATTTCAATAGTAATAGTGTAATAACGGTAGTAATAACATTTAGGATAACATTAATTTTTAATTCAAACCTCACTATTAATTTGGTAGTACGTGATATACTTCTCCAAACAGTGTAGTCATACAAACAATAATTATCGTAGATTATCATATTGTTGCTTGTGACTGGCGACAAAATGTAAATGTAATAAAACCATTTTTTACCTTGTATATTATTGGCATATCTTCATAATAAAATACTATCTTATATATATCATTGGCATATCTTCATAATAAAATGCCTATCCTATATATTATTGGCATATCATTATAATAAAAAGACTATTCAAGACAATACCCCTAGCAAGTCTGCTGCGACATCTATTGTCATCGCCGGGCCATATTCCACCTTTCTGGTTAATGCCCTTCCTCTGACGTGAGCATAACTTTGGCTGTAGAAAAAGTCGATTACCTAGCAGAGTCAATGAGGCCTGAGAAATCTCCCTGGGAGGAGGCAATGCTCCCAGGGAAGACGATTCTCCTGTGTCATAAAAACGATGATTCTTCTTAAGCTTGGCAGAAGGTATTTAGGTAGTGACAAGCTGTCTGAAGCAGGTTTCCTTATAAGGAAAGTTGAAGCTGGTGATGCTGGAGCCACAGGCAAGAAAAAACTAGGAACTTGTCCAGAAAGTACCTTAATGTCAAATAGGCAGACGAAAGACTTGAGTCCTGTTCCTCCTCTTCCTCGTCTGAAGAGATAGGTGATAACCCAGTTTCTTCTGCTTGCGAAGGGGTAGGAGCTTCCTGCAACAAAGACATGATGTCATCCAATTTTCATTTCAGGGGAGCAGGCGAAGCTGAAGAATATGACTGAGAGGGGGAAGAAACCACTCTTGGCTTGACTGGAGGGGAAAGCGGGCGCCTTGTAACTGATGTTGGTCATTTGGCTGAATGTGAGCATCGCATTGTAACTGGAGAATTATGACCAGGAGTTTGAGGTAAATCCAGGATAGGTTTGGATATAAAGACCAAAGAAACTCACTCTGAAGTATCTGTCCTACACCTGGCTGAAACATACTGTTACTCCATACCGGGAAGGATTCTGGACTGTCCCAAGAGGATTGGGACCGGGGGGCCAATGAAGCAGGTGGTGATACTGCGTAGATGCGCAGAGGTTGAGGACTAAAGACGTCCTCTTTCTTTTTGTTAGAAGAAGGAGACTTATCTACATCCTTGGACTGCCTGCTGAAGGGGCGCAACACGTCTTGAAATCTCTCACGATAACTCTTGTTGGGAGTCGAGCTGTCTGACTCTGATGACAGATCATGTACTCTGAATGAAACTCCTTTCCAGTGGTGCTCTGTCGACATCTGGGAATTGCCAGCAGATTTGACTGAGGGGGCGACTGCCCAGGGGCCAAACCCACTGGCCTCCCTTCAACCTCTGGTATGTCTTCTCCCTGGTGCGGGGGAGTGGGACAGTGACCTTCATCAAGGTGCACTGACAGGCCGCCAGACAGCCACCTCCTCTACACAATCACTATGCACTTCACCAACACTTTGATTGCCTTTTTCCATTAAGGCTTTAAGAGAAGCACCAAGTTCCATCACTGCACTTGCTAAAAATTCGAACTTCTTATCAAATTTTGACTCGATGCTAGTCATGGTGTTGGAATCGAGAGCAAGCGAACCTGGAATAGGAGTTAGTGATACAGGAGCAGGAGGAGAAACGATTGGAGAATCAACAGGAATTACAGGTGAAACAATCATGTTATCTTCAATCAATTTGGCAGTCTGAACATTATTTTCTGCCCAAACAGCTGCTTTCCTCTTTCTGTCCTAATCCATTTTGTCCTGATGAGACTAAAGATTTTTCATTTCTTGTCATCCTAATCATAACATTCAGCAAAAGTATTCTCTTTCTTGCAATCTTGGCCTCTACATTTACTACATCTGGTATGTGAATCATAGCAAGATTTTGCTAACCTGGTCTTACAACCATCTACACAAAACCTAACACTAGTTGTGCTAGAATCTGACACACTGAAAATGCACTAATGCAAAAAAACAACCCTGAGTGCTTCACCAAGAACTCCGAATTCATCAACACAATCCTTTGGAAAAAAAGGCTGCCTTAAACCACCGATGTTGACTGGGAGCCGGCAGGAAATGAATGGAAGCTCTCTGCCATGTTGTTACCTACATATACTCCCCAGTAGTGGGTGGGCCATTCTAACAACACCATAACTGGAATTAGCGCTAGCGAACATTTTCAATTGTTAGGCTGCCGTAGGTAGAAAGCTCTTAGCTATAAAATTACTGGATAAGTCCCATAAACAAAAATTATGATTTGTTCCCAGATGACATACAAACCCTCGGTCCTTTACATTAGGAAGACTCACCGATTACACCTGGGCTATTCCTCCTGGTCATAAGAGTGAGGAGGAATGCCCTGCCTCTGACAACTTGGTCTGAGTATAGGAGCTGCATGATCAAGAGTCAGACTTCTGGGCCTTTTCAAAATGAGTGAGGAATTGTAACTCATCCGAAAAAGGGCTGGGAAGAATATTTAGGGTCGGAGGCATTAATACAATGTTCTGGGAAGGGTTTGCATTATTGCTAGTCTCCTTCCTCCCCTTGCTAGAGGAAGGAGTGGGATTGCTTCTATGATTCTGATAAGAAAAATAGAAAGGAAGCTTGATGTGCAAGCTTACTGCATCAATCACCCGACCAGCAAGTGTAAGTTCTGAGTCCTATTCTCAACCTGAAGGAAGAGGAGTAGAAGGACGAAAAGGGGAAGGTGGAGAGGCCAGTCACTCTCGCATCCTTCTTACCTCTAGAATCGCACATCATTGGCAAGATGCAACTTGTCATCACAACCTGTGAGCATCCACCACTGGTCCAAGGAAAAGGTTCCAAGGACCTGTGGGCACACCCAAAGGAAGAAAGATATAAATGTGGTCGTAATGAGACCTCATCTATCTTCCGGTGCGACATACTCTTCAGAGTGATGAAATGTACACAGCCACTGGACGTATCCAACTCCAGAGAAGTCTCTCATGATCTCGTAAGACTCGGAGAAAGACGTGTCATTAGACACTTCTGCATTGCCAGTTTGCAGTGGATAAAGGCATTGACACTCAATGAAGGGTGTCGATCCTTCATAGGTACAGCAACACACCAATAGGACAAAGTAATGACTGATCTGGATCAACCAATACAAAGTCCACAGCGCAGGAGATCATGAAGGATTCGGACTCGCCAACAGAAGCCGAATGATTGCTCTGCTGCACATCCGAGATGTAGTCACAATGACACCTGCCCTTTGAAGGGTGATGCTGAGAAGAACCATACAAATTGCCTATCTTGTTTGCCAATGATATTTAGACACAAGATGATGATTCTTGCAAAGCATGTGCAAATTAGGCAAGAGTCAAAAGCCTTCTAGAGACCGAGGTCCCTGTGATGGCAAGATGGCAGTTGCATCTCAACACAGGAGAAACAATACTATAGTACTTAGTGAATGACTAAGGTGAATGTGGACCTACAGCTTCACAATTGAATTGAGAGAAGTACTCTCTCAAGATTCTGATCATAGAAAAAGTCCCGTTGATGATAACAACCAGTGAAGACGACTCTAATCCCTAGTGTTTTATAGAATACTGAAAAAGTTATTCTGCTATTTCATTGCTGCTTGCGAGAAAGTTGGAGCTGTACTGCCTGAAGAACTGCTTCTTGTGGGTTAGATCAGGGAGCAATTTTCTATTTACTTTGGAAGCAGAACTAATCAGGCAGGGAACAGGGGAAGTCTTCCATTATTCATTTTCAATTCAGGGTGAACAAAGAATAATTGAACGCCTTACGAATTAGAGAACGTACATTAAAAGACAAAACTCAAATTGTTTGAAGAAAATCATTCTGCATCATCGCAACAGCTGATGGGGCAGGTGCGATGGAACAGAAGGCTAGGCTATACACTTCTATTATACTGCAGGGTAAACAGAAAGATGATAACAAGTCTAATGAGATATATCTGTCTGACAATTCTCGCAACGGCAAATGTGGAGCACGAGACATGGGCCTTATGAGAGAATTCCAAGCCAAACAAAGACCTAAGTCTGTGACTGCTGGGCAGAGAGATTTGAATTGGTAGTTAATCCTCGACAGAGGAGAAACAATACTAAAATGAACAGAATCTCCGAGAGAGGGCAGTACCCAGAGTATACAGTCCCCGGGTTAGGACATGGGTTCCGTTTTTGAGACTCGTTGTAACCCGATAATCGTCGTAAGCCAGGACATCATAAAAAACCCTAAGAAAACCTTACTTTTAATGCTTTGGGTGCATTGGAAACTATGTAAACTGCATTCTTATTGCATTTTTCATAAAAAAAAACTTCAAATATTGATTATTTTGCATTTTTGGTGTCATATTTCTTCTACCAGATGAGCGTTGTAGGCGTCGCAACCCTGGAACATGCGCCGTAACCCTGGAAATAATTTCTGATGAATATAATTGAAAAGCGCCTTAACCTCGGAACATCGTAAGCCGAACCTGTCGTAACCCAGGGACTGCCTACCCTTACCACTCTCTCTACTCCTTATACTGAGTTGCCTGGTAGTGCATTCCATGATGTAATGCGTTCGGCTAGAACCATTGAGTGCAAAAAAGATACACTCAAGCATCTGCATTTTAACCAAAATGGGAGGGAAGAAAACCTTTTTGTTCATTGATAATGCAAATGCTGTGTTGGGAAACAATACCACGAGTTATCTCAAAATCAAAACCAGAAACTCTTGGGAGGCCCAAAAGGCTGTCCTGAATTTCAGGTTAATTAAGAGAAGGTACTATTTGTCTCGGTCACATACCAGAAGAATTAACTTATAGATATGTGCCTATTACTCGGACGATGCAACTGATAACAGAAGCATATCGTGAGAGAAATATACTAGTACGTATATTCATAGGTTCCTGCACATTGCACTCCAGCCTAAATTATCTTCATTCAAGCAGACCTCCTTCATTCTCTAATGAAGAGAGCGAAGGTGAAGTTGTCTCGGAGGGAGACTTCTACGGTGATAAGAGGATACCAAAGACAACTAGTTCAAGCCGAACTGGTTGTCCCCAAAACAGTAGCACTGGAGAGGCGTTCAAACCTCTCGGTGCTATTCCATACTGAACAGATTGACATATGTTCGGTAGGATCCTAAGATTGAACCAAAAACAGTCTCTCAGATTCGAGCTCTGTTAAACAAAGCATTCATTTCCTACAACTGTTTCATTCGTGCAAACACGAGCAAAAGTTGACAGGAGTTAAAGGGAGTAAAAGCTGGCAAGAACTTGCCACGTCTTGCTACACACCTATCTTCTCCGTGATCGAACCTCATGAAGAGGACTACACAGAGGACCTCCTCCTATTTCCTTCAGATGCCTTGTCCCGAGGAACAGCAACATTGATCTTGGAACCTGAAGAATGGCCATTCATGGCTTTCACAGGTGGGTCCGAGCCACCAACACAGCTCGGACCCTTCTCTCGCCCTGTGCCACTATAATGATGGAGAGAAGTCTACCTATCACTGACTGTGGATGTATGACCCCCTTGGAGGTTGTACAAGAGTATCTGATGCAGTCCTGGTTCCATGGCAGTGCCCTTGGACCCAGAGACAGGAGATTGAACCTGGGTTCAAACTCCTGGGGCTCCCAAGACACTATAGTATTTTGGGGATAGCGTCCAGGTTCCCACTCTGGAAGGAGCAGGTGAGCCAATGAGACAGCCAATTGCTCCCTCCCCAGGGAAAGGATGCAAGTCCTTCTAAGTCTTGAGATGAGACTTCTAAGGGGGCAGAGAATTACCTTCCTCTTCGTAGGCCGCGGAAGCCTTAGAAGAGGGAGGTTAGGAGACGTCAGATGATGAAGACTAAAGATGATGACCCCCATGAAAAACTCGCTGCAACCCGGGGAGAGAGGGTACTATGTCATGGCAAGAGCCAAGCACTTTGCTTGGCGAAACTGTCTGGTTGAGTAAGCTGAGCAGATCACCACTCCATAATTATGAGTGGTAATCATCAACGAAGAACTATCACTTCTTCCCAATTAACTGTTCTCCATCGAGGCCAAAGCTCCAAGAAAAAGAATAAAATGGGATTCTGTGTTTGTTAACCTACCGGACCCTAAGGTCCAGGACATGAAGATGGTACTTGACCATTCACCTAGAAGGTATTGCATGCAGTTCCAAGCTCTGCATAACTCCAAACCAGACTGAAGAGCAAACTCATCTGTACTGGTAAAGGCTTGTCTCACTATCCAAGTACTTGCGGTAGTGAGCGCTCGGCGAGCCCTAGAATTCTTAAGAATTCCCACACTCGGTGAGAAAACCCGACTCTTGTAAGACAATAATTGTGCAAGCCTTGTCTCACCCTGGTATTTGGCAATATGATGAAGCCAAGCACTAGGCGAGCTCCAGCCAAACCAAGGAATCCAGGCGCTCAGCAAGACTCACAATTATATTGTAATAATTATCGGGAATGCCATTAAATTCCAAGGAATTTAATGGCTTAGCGAGACTCCCAATTTTTGTAATAACAGTTGCCAGGGATGTCTCTCTCGCCTGAGTGTTTGAAAATTATAGAAAACCATAACACTCTGAGAATGCCAGAAATTCTAAGGAATTTGAGCATTCAGTGAGATTCCTGGGTATTGTAGTAACAATTATCTTGAATTCTCATCTCACCTGAGTTTTTGCAGATCACAGAACACTAAAATACTCAAGAGTGCTAGAAATTAAAAGAATTTAAGCGCTCAGCGAAACCCCAAATTTCGTCAAACGATCATTGGGGTGGGGCCCCTCCTTGACTCCTGTCGAAATCGCGGAGGAACGGGCATAAAAACCAGTCCTAAATGCGAGTACAATTGAACAGAATATACACTCGAGACTCCCAAAAAGCAAGAACTCATAGGGGACTGTGAACTGAAATCCATCCAAAGGACAGAAAAAGCCAGGGAGAACATAGTCTCCAAATTTGACAGAAGATCCATCCTCAACAACGTGGATGTATGTCCAGTGGGACCCTAAGATCCTTCCAGGACAGTAGTCCCCCGATGCCGAATCCTACGGAGAGCACTCTGCAGGGTCCCTCCTATTTTCCCAAGAGGAGCGAGAATCTGAGTGAATACCTGATGTAAGGGGACATGGAAGTATGCATACTTCATGTCGAGAGACACCATCCAGTCGCCCGGTTGGAGGGCTGACATCACAGATTGACTGGTTTCCATTGGAAATTTCATCTTCAGTACGAAGAGACTTAAAACGCTTGCATCCAATACGGGCCTCCAGCTCCCCGATGCCTTGGAGACTACAAGAAGCCTGTTGTAGAATCCTGGGGAGTTTCTGTTGGGTATTTTCTCTATGGCTTTCTTGATGATGAGTGCTTCCACTGCTTCGCCTAATGGCAAAGCTCTTGCTGACCCTGTCGAGTGTGCTGTCAAGCACATGGGAGTACATGACAGCGGCGGATCTTGTATGAAGGGGATCGCATATCCTTCTTGAAGCACCTGCACAACCCACAGCTCTGCTCCTCTCCTACTCCATTCTTCCCAGAAGTAGTAGAGTCTCACCCCTATGGGTGCGTGAAGGATTTCCTGCTCACCTGTCTGCTGGTTTAAAGGGAGGTTTCTCGGCAGACTTTGCTGTCGCACGCAGGTTATTTCTCGGTCTTTGCTGCCACCTCGATTTACTTCCTTGAAAGGGATGTTTTTGAAGAGGCGAAGTTTAAGCTCCCGTAGCGGGGGGTTCTTTTGGTCGTCTCGCTGATTGGTATAGAAGGTCATTGGTTGACTTCTTTTTGAGGTTTGACAGCACCTACTGAATGGTCTCCTCTGGGAACAGGTGAGACTTGCACAGGGGAGAGAACATCAATGCCGATTTCTGTTTCGTAGTCACTCCTCAAGATGTAAAAGAGCACCACCGTGAAGAGAGCGGCTAACTCACATTAACCATCTCACACTGCCCTGTCCACGCACGACAAAACACTGAGCCAGTCCGATGAAAACTCCTCATCCAGGGATTGGCAATCCTCTATCTTTCTGGCTAAAGCTGCTATCGTCCAGTCTAGAAAGCTAATGCCTTTGATCACCTTAAATAAGTTCTTCACCAGGTGATCAAAACCGGACAAGGAGAACAACATTTTCACAGCCAAAAATGCCTCTTCTGTGCTAATCCACAAGACCAGAAAAGTTGCCTTGAGAGGAGGCAGATACTCCCAAGGAAGGAACTTCTCCAGTCGCGTAGAACCTGTAGGTCGTATTTAGGAGCTCTGAAGGGGTGTAGGCGAAAAATGCCTTACCTGACTCTCTCTCTTCTTAGCAAGCCACTCTTCTGCTTCTTTAAAGGCTTTCTTAGACGTCTGGGAAAGAACCAGTTTCAGTAATCCCGAAGGAGCTGACTTCCTATCCTTCACAAACATAGAAGGTGGAGAAGAAGGTGAAAGTGGCTCAAAGAAGTCCAGGTAAGTCAGCAACTAAAACTTCAACCAGCTCGAGTATGCTGAAGAAGCTTTAGACTCCTGCTCTTGTGCTTTTTCTTCTGAAAGGACTGATGAACCACCATCCTCTTCCTCTGACTGGTTTGTTGCTTTCTTTAAAAAAACCATTAGCTCTTGAAGTTGCCTCTTAAAAGGGCCAAATGGAGAATCATCTATCTACGTCCTGGTCTTTGTATCATCTGAAGTTGAAGCAGAAGTTGCAGCTATCAAATGGCTCTTCTTTGAAGACGAGCAACTAAGAGGCGAAGTGAAGCGAGTCGAAGGAGGCGAACGAGTCAAAACTCCTTTTGAAGTACAACAAGGGGAGTCGACTGCATGAGCGAGTGAACACTGTTCAGTATGTGAGCACCTTGTCGTCAGTCGAACCAGAATTCTCTTGAGAAGACTGGTGATTCTCCCGAAATTATTGGGCAGGCGCAAAACTGCAGGAAGGCTGTGGGCTCCAGTTTTCCCTAAACTTCTTAACTGGAGGAGGTGTAATGCCCGCATAAGTGGCATGCCTCTTCAAAGGACATGACACTGAATCACTCCACACCTGTCGCCTCTGCACTGGCGACTGCACATCCGAATCTGACAAAAACTGCAATTCGCTGATGACTACACCTTTCCAGTGGCGTTTAGTTGGCACTCGCAAGTCGACAGAATCAACAGAGTTGGCAACTGCCTGTGGGCAAACACCCCCAGTCTCTCTTCAACCTCCGGTATGTCTTCTCCCAGGTGCGGGGGAGCGGGACAGTGACCTTTGTCTAGGAGAAATGGGGTGACGGACAGCCACCTCCTCGGATGCAACACTGATACTTGGCCCAACAATGGCCTTCTCACTCGATTTTTCTACGAAAGCACAAAATGACATTCCTAAGTCCATTACAGATTTTGCCAAAATCTCAACTTCTTGTCCATTTTGGACTCTAAATTGGAAATGGTGTTGGGATTGGAAACATGGGATACCTGGTCTGGAGTGATTGGTAACGAAGTTGGAGGACTATCAATAGGCGAGATATTAGACAACAGAGGAGAGGAAAGGGCAGGCATGTTCGCCTCTAAAGGCAAAGGAGCTGTTCCTACCCTAGATTTCCTGCTAGCTCTAAAAGCTGCTTTCCTCTTCCTATCCTAGTTCATTTTATCTCAATGAGCCTGAAAAGTCTTCCACCCTTGCTCATCTAAACCCCGGCACTCCTCACAAGTTAAATCCTTGTTCAGCATTGACCCCTACACTTAATGCACTTGGAGTGCAGATCGTAACACAGTTTAGTTAATCTAGTTTTGTAGCCACTGCTGCAAAACCTAACGGAAGATGAACTGGCGTCTGACATCGTAGCTAACTCACTAATGACAAGCTAACTAGGCAGCTAACTGGCAAAAAACAACCAAGAAAAAGTACTTCACCAAAAAGATACAAATCCAATATGGTGACAAAAATTGACTGCAAGAAAACCACAGATGTTACTCTGTGGCCAGCAGAAATGAATTAACAGTAAGCTAAGCAGTAACGGGTATTCCCGAAAGTGGGCAGGACCTGTATCACCTACACGAATGATGGCAGCGCCGCTGCCGCCAGGGAATTTGAATTTTTTGACTGCCAGGTAAGAAAGGTTATAGCTATGTAATTGTTTGGTAAGTCACTTATGTGAAATCATGAAATTGGTGCCATGTGGCCCAGAATTAGGCTGCAAAGGCCATTCAGCACCACAGAACTGAGGAACCTGGAGTGCATGAGTGTTGGTACTACAGTCTGCCACTGATCTTACCATTTTGCAACAGTGGGCAGTGCTTGTGATTTCTTGGTTCATAGGATACAATATAAATATGTAATGGGTTTGTTGTGGAACAAACTACCACTTGAAATATTTAAGACCTACTGAAATTAAAATCCCAACAAATTAGCATTCTCATAAGTTCAAAATTAAAATCTAAAAACTAGCTGAAAACTTATCTTTATATAAATACGGGAAAAGCAAATACAGTATACGTACATAAATTATTGATAAGTTTTTTCCTGGTTTTATTTACAGAAAATAAACTTGACCTCTGTCATCCAGAGTTACTTTTGAAAAACAGTAACCATACTAAAATAAATCAAGAGCAAAATTTAATGTCAGTAAATATGATTCAAATTATCTACAGCAAAGTTGCAGATGCAACTTTTACCAAATCATTGAAAATTCAATGAAATATGAAGTTGCAATGACACATCACATATAAATATTTACTATTAAAAGTAGTAAAAAGCTGGACGAGGCAGCTTCTATTGTTAAATCAGCAACTGCACTAGCATACCACAAGCACAAACATATCCTGCTTTTCATGATTTCATTCCTATGCACAATAAAAAAAGTCTAACATTGCAGTGAAAATCTCTGCTTACTGAAGGACAAACATTCACAAAGAAAAAGAAGAAAAAATTCTGCCTCGGCCCCTCTAAAAAGAATATTATAAACTTACAGTTGGCAAACTTTCACCAGTATGATTCAAAGTGACTTGCATACTGCTACCATCTCGTCTCATATATGACAGACTTCCCTTCCGAACACGATCACTTGGCTGGAAGAAAAGAAATTCAATAAATCAAATTTAAGGTAAACTGTTCTCAAGAATAATACAATGCATATACATATGATATATGAAGCCTAAATGAAGAATAAAAGTTTTAATAAAATAGCAATATAAAGCAAATGACTTAGAAATGTATATGAAATTAGTTACTTAATCAAGTATGGACTTCCAAAAGTGAAAAAGAAAATTATTGCTACCGTACATATATTAAAATTATGCATATAATACAAACAAGAAATTGGGAAATTTAAGCTACACTGAAACAAAATGATTAAAGGAAAATATACTCAGGGATAAGAAACAATTCTGAACATAAGATAAAATAATTGCTAAACCTTACCAACTCACAAGTTTAAATTTTCAAATAATCTTTATGGTTTAATCATGCAAACTTCTTAAATTTTTTCAAGCTTTAAGAATTAGTTAGGCAAAAAAAACTAGGTGATGAACAACTGATAATATCTGGTAACTAATATTACCAAGTACAGGCAGTCCCCGCTTATTGGCGGCATCAGTTACTGGTGTTTCAGTTTCACAATGCTTGGCTAACGACATTGTTAACAATATGTTCTATGCCAGTAAGCGATTTTCAGGGCCAGTAAGCATTTTATCAGCGTTGGTAAGCAAATTATCAGCATCAGTAAGTGATTTTTTGGTCCCAATAAGCAGTTTATTGGTGACGTCAGTAAGTGGTTATCAGTGCCGATCTGCGCTTACAGCATTGTACATGCCATTTATTATCATAATTATTGTGACATTCTGGTTAACAACAATTTTCGGTTATCAGCGTTCGGCTGGGAATGGAACCCTCACCATTAACCGAGCACTGCCTGTAGCTGGAATAAAAGTTGAAATGAGTGGCATGTTGGTTAAGCAATGAGGAAGTCACCCAACTTGGACTTGCAAAAACTTTCAGTACTTGGTTAACTGTCCCAAAGAGTCTTTAAATCTAAGAGGATATGTAATTTTCATGAACAAACATCACAACTCCTAAATGATGATTTTACAACAGTACCTACTTAGGATATAACTAAATTAATTTGACAGAATCATGATGATATGCTACTTTAACAGAATTAAGATATTGTCATAATAATACAGGTAGACAATCCTTTATCCAAAATCCTTGGGGCCAGATGTGTTTCAGTTTTTTAAATTTTTCAGATTTCAGAACTGTGGGGTCAGGAGCATAATCAAACTTCACTACTGCAACAAAAGCATATTATTCTAAAAATATTTTCCTATTTTTTTCATTAAAGTTATTCATTCATTATAGTTTATTATTACATTTATAGTACATATTTATTTGTATATATACTGTTAAATAAAAGTGATATAACATATAAGACAGTCCCCGGTTATCGGCAGCCTTGGTTTTGGTTATTGGTGATCCGGTTTTATGGCGCTTGTTTAGCAACAAAAATTGATAATTTTTGGGGACGAATGTCCCAATTTCCTCTTACTGGTGCCAATAATCAGGTATTGGTGCCGATACATATCTAACAGAAGTGCCAATATCCGGTTATTGGCATCGATAAGCACCAAAAATTATCAATTTTCAGTTATCGACGATTTTCACTTATCGTCATGCTGTCGGAGGGAAGCCCCACCAATAACCAGGGACTGCCTGTAATTAAGATCACCAATAATAAAATAATGGAACAATTAAGACCATGTATTCACTAACATATTACTTTCAACAACAAAATTTTGTAAAAAGCAGAAATATAAATGTGTACGGTACATATCATAATAATTGTAAATCAAGCTATGAATTTTAATGATAAGTAAGGATATATATAATACAGTTCATCATACTGATCTTGGAGAGGGTTGTTTTTTATTGTCACTGACATCATCAGCAGCTTGCATTTGTAGTGTTCCCTCCGCATTCGCTGAGGATGCATACCAGAACCCCCCCCCAATTAGGTAGAACCCGCAAATACAGTGGGGTCCCTGTATTTGCAGATTTCTCTCTGGACCGCATCTATCCATTAATCACGGGAAATTCGCCTATTCACAGCATTTTTCTACGAGAAATATCCATTAATTCCTGTTTTTTTTTCTTATCAATTTCATCATAAAATGCATTTTTTTGTGATAAATTTATTAAAAACCAAGTACAGTCACCTCTCAATTAACACATGTTTAATTAACAAATTTTCGATTTAACATGAGCTAGAAAATATTTTAAAATGTTTAAAAAATGCGAACATTTTGATTTAACGCGAATTGGCACCTGAACGTTGTTTTCAAATGTATATTGAAAATAGTCTTCCGTGTGCCTAGGCGTCTCGGAGTGAGCGCGGAAGCGGAAAAAATATTTGTTTCAAAAAATCACAACGCACTTAGTTTTCAAGATTAAGAGTTCATTTTTGGCTCCTTTTTTTATCATTGCCTGAAGTTTAGTATGCAACCATCAGAAATTAAAAAAATTATCATTATCATATATAAATAATGCGATATATGATAGCGCAAAAACGAAATTTCATATATAATTGTATTCAAATCACGCTATGTGCAAAACGGTTAAAGGTAACGAGTTAATTTTTTTTCGTTGTAATGTACACTAAATTGCAATTATTTTGGTATATAATACATTGTAAAACGATAAAAGCAACACAGAGAAAATATTATCACAAAATAATGCATGAATTCGTAACGCGCGGACGTAAACAAATATTTTTTTCAAAAATTCACCATAAATCTAAATATTGTCCTAGAGACTTCCAATTTCTTTCAAAATGAAGAAAAATGATTGAATATTACTATACTGTAAGAGTATTAGCTTACAATTGCAGTTTTCGATCATATCTGACGAGTTAAAGTTGACCAAATGTCAAATTTTTTTATATATTTTTTTATATGCAATTATTTCGGAAATTAGAAAAGCTACAACCTTTAAATATTTTTCGTTTTATTCTACATGAAATTGCGCATATTTTCATATATAAAACTCTATGAAATGCCTAATATGAAATGGAGCAAATATTCCAAGAATGCGACGTATGCATTTCGGAGATTTGTGGCGGAGAATCCGCGCGCGGAGGGAAGGGAAGTTTTTTTTTTAAATTCACCAAAAATCTAAATATTGTGCTAGAGACTTCGAATTTGTGTCAAGATGAAGATAAATGACTGGATATTACTAGACTGTAAGAATTTTAGCTTACAATTGCGTTTTTTGACCATTTCGGTGGAGTCAAATTTGACCAAACGAGGTTTTTCTTCTATTTATCGTGATTTATATGCAAATATTTCGAAAATGAGAAAAGCTACAACCTTCAATTATTTTTATGTTGTATTCTTCATGAAATTGCGCACATTTTAATATATAAAACTTTATGTAACGGCTAATTTAAAATGGTGCAATCATTACCACAATCGCACGTATGATTTTTTCGGAAGAGTTAACGCACGGATGTAAAGAAAATGTTATTTTTTTCATAAATTCACCATAACTCAAAATATTGTGCTAGAGACTTCCAATTTGTTGCAAAATGAAGGTAAATGATTGAATATTACTAGAATGTAAGATTTTTAGCTTACAACTGCGTTTTTCGACCATTTCAGTAGAGTCAAAGTTGACCGAAGGTTGAAAATTTGTCACTTATCATTTTTTATATGAAAATATTTCAAAACTGATAAAAGCTACAACCATGGGTTGTTTTTAGTTGCATTGTGCATGAAATTGCGCACATTTCTATATATCTTTATGTAACGGCTAATTTTAAAATGGTGCAAACATTACCACAATCGCATGTATGGTTTTTTTTCGGAAGAGTTACCACGCAGACGTAAGGAAAAAGTTTTTTCATAAATTCACCATAAATCGAAATATTGTGCTACAGACTTCCAATTTGTTGCAAAATGAAGGTAAATGATTGAATATTACTAGAATATAAGCGTTTTAGCTTACAATTGCGTTTTTCGACCATTATGGTAGAGTCAAAGTTGACCGAATGTTGAAAATTTGTCACTTATCATTTTTTATATGAAAATATTTCAAAACTGATAAAAGCTACAACCATGGGTTGTTTTTAGTTGTATTGTGCATGAAATTGCACACATTTCCGTATATAAAACTTTATGTAACGGCTAATTTTAAAATGGTGCAAACATTACCACAATCGCATGTATGGTTTTTTTCGGAAGAGTTACCGCGCGGACGTAAGGAAAAGTTTTTTCATAAATTCACCATAAATCGAAATATTGTGCTACAGACTTCCAATTTGTTGCAAAATTAAGGTAAATGATTGAATATTACTAAAATATAAGAGTTTTAGCTTACAATTGTGTTTTTCGACCATTTCGGTAGAGTCAAAGTTGACCGAAGGTTGAAATTTTGGCACTTATCATTATTTAAATGAAAATATCTGAAAACTGATAAAAGCTACAATCATGAGTATTTTTTTTGTTGTATTCTACATAAAAAAGCGCAAATTTTCATATATAATACTCCATGTAACGGCTAATTTTAAATGGTACAAAAATGATGTCAAAGTGACAAAATAATTTCCGAGATGTGTCACCAATACTTTTTAGTGTGGCAAGAAAGAAATTCGGGCTTGCACGCCTGCGTAACGATTGTAAACAAAACAACACCTTGATCCGTGAACTCCCAGCATTCCCCAAGGCGCGTGATTCAAAAGTTTTCGGCTGGTAGGCCAAAAATGTAGACGTAAAATACGTCCACTCGGTGTTTAAGGGTTAATAAAGCAAAAGAATTTATTTATTAACCCTCTTACGCCGAAGCCCTAAAAATCAAAACCTCTCCTGTATGCCGGCGCCGGTTTGGAGTGAGCGCGGAAGCAGAAAAAATAATTTTTTCAAAAAATCACAGCGCGCTTAGTTTTAAAGATTAAGAGTTCATTTTTGGCTCATTTTTTTTTCATTGCGTGAAGTTTAGTATGCAATCATCATAAATGAAAAATAATCTCATTATCATATGTAAATAATGCGAGATATGGTAGCGAAAAAAAAAAATTCATAGATAATTGTATTCAAATCATGCTGTGCAAAAAACGGTCAAAGCTAACGAGTTACTTTTTTTTCGTTGTATTTTACACTAAATTGCAATCATTTTGATATAAAATACATAGTAAAACAATAAAAGCAACACCGGAAAAATATTATCACAAAATGATGTACGAATTCGTAACGCGCGGACATAAAAAAATTTTATTTTCAAAAATTCACCGTAATTCTAAATATTGTTCTAGAGACTTCCAATTTGTTTCAAAATTAAGACAAATGATTTAATATTACAATACTGTAAGAGTTTTAGATTAGAATTGCAGATTTCGACCATTTCGGACGAGTTAAATTTGACCGAATGTCGAAATTTTTATATATATATTTTTTATATGCACATATTTCGGAGATGGAAAAAGCTACAACCTTCACTTATTTTTTATTGTATTCTTCATGAATTTGCGCACATTTTGATATATGAAACTCTATAAAACAGCTAATATGAAAAGGAGCAAATATTAGGATAATGCGATGTACGTATTTCGGAGACTTGCGGCCGAGAATCGGCGCGCGGAGTGAAGGTAATTATATTTTTCAAAATTCACCATAAATCACAAAATTGTTCTAGACTTCAAATTTGTTTCAAAATGAAGAAAAATTACAGAATATTACTAGGCCGTAAGAGTTTTAGCTTACAATTGCGTTTTTCAACTATTTCGGTAGAGTCAAATTTGACCGAACGTGATTTTTTTTCTATTTATCGTGATTTATATGCAAATATTTCGAAAAAAGAGAAAAGTTACAACCTTCAATCATTTTTAGTTGTATTCTACATGAAATTGCACACATCTTCATATATAAAACTTTATGTAACAGCTAATTTTAAATGGTGCAAACATTTCGACAATCGCAAAAAAAAAAACTGATTTTTTCGGAAGAGCTACCGCGCGGACGTAAGGAAAATGTTTTTTTTTTTTTTTTTTTTTTTTTCATAAATTCACCATAAATCGAAATATTGTGCTAGAGACTTCCAAGTCATTGCAAAATTAAGGTAAATGATTGAATATTACTAGAATATAAGAGTTTTAGCTTACAATTGCGTTTTTTGACCATTTCGGTAGAGTCAAAGTTGACCGAAAGTTGAAATTTTGCATTTACCGTTATTTATATGAAAATATTTCGAAACTGATAAAAGCTACAACCATGGGTTGTTTTTTGTTGTATTGTGCATGGAATTTCGCACATTTCCATATATAAAACTTTATGTAATGGCAAATTTAAAAGGGTGCAAACATTAGGACAATCGCACGAAAAAATTTATCGGAAGAGTTATGCACGAACGTAAGGAAAAAGTTTTTTCATAAATTCACCATAAATCGAAATATTGTGCTAGAGACATCCAATTTGTTGCAAAATGAAGGCAAATGATTGAATATTACTATAATATAAGAATTTTAGCTTACAATTGCGTTTCTCGACCATTTCAGTAGAGTCAAAGTTGACCGAAGGTTGAAATTTTTGCACTTATCGTTATTTATATAAAAATATTTCAAAACTGATAAAAGCTACAATCATGAGTATTTTTTTGTTGTATTTTACATGAAATTGCGCACATTTTCATATATAATACTTCATGTAAAGGATAATTTAAAATGGTGCAAAAATTATGTCAAAGTGACAAAATAATTTTTTAGATGTGTCACTGATACTTTTTAGTGCGATAAGAAAGAAATTCGCGCTTGCGCGCCTGCGTAGTGATTGTAAACAAAACAACGCCTTGATCCGTGAACTCCCAGCATCCCCCAAGGCGCGTGATTCAAAAGTTTTCGGCTGGTAGGCCTATAAGTATTTTTCCGCGAATTTTTAAAAAAACTTTTTTGAGCCGACGTATGATACGTCCAATCGGCATATGGGAGACATTTTGACTCAACGTTTAATACGTCCAATCGGCATAAGAGGGATAATAAAGTGAAAATAATGGACACGAAACGAGAATCAGCTTTGTTCCAACATCAGCAAAATTGAGCGATGTCAAACTGCTGATGGTTACGTATGATTACGCACAACGAATATGCATCTTTTCTACGGATCTTTTAAAAAGTTATACTACATTACTCCACTGTATCCAATAATAGTATGTATTTTCATATTGTGTTATGAAATAATAACATAGCAGTCAATGTTTTGGTTTGAAAATTAGCTGATCGCGAATACCAATTTAGTTCACTATATTCAACTCAGTTCTGTACGAATTTTCTTGCTTTAGTTAGCATAAATGAATATCTGTATATGTACTTTACTTATATGAGACAGATGAGACAAGGTCAGTTTTCGTTAAACAACGAATTTTTAAGTCGAAAAATGACTTGAATAAGTCTCATTGTGAACTAATTTTTTTTTTTTTTTTTTTTTTTTGTTAATAGACTGCATTGGGAGCATGTTTACTGAGTTAAAAAAAAAAAAACTTGATTCCATTCGCTATTTTCACTTTATTTCACTGTAATACGAGCTTTACATTATTTATCTTTTATTGGCGTGAAAGCAACAGTAAAATTGATTGTTTCAAGCCCAGTAGTTTTGATTAAAATTATTTTCTTTCAATTTTATCTATGGGGTATTTTATGGCATAACTTTATGGGAGTTTTATCCTTGGTGCCAATGCACGATAACAGTCATTAGCAACTTGAACAGTTTCAATTTAACAGCATATTTCCTTGCTGATCTTTGATCTCTAGCAAATAAAGTTATTACATAAAAATATATCAGTCCTATTCTACATAACGTCATTTATAACATAACTACAGTATTTGTTTACTAGCATACGATGGTTGAAATACAAGCAAAACAGATGTTGCTATTATCCAATTCATTTGAACTTGACAAAAATGTACAGAGTTCCCCAGGAATGTAACTCCCCTTATTCCTGTTATTTCATATGGGAAAAATATGTTTAAATAACGTGTTTTTAATTAACGCAAGTTCTTCAGGAATGTAACCCTTGAGAGGTGACTGTATAAAAATTTTTAGTGGGTGTTTCTTCAGTTTTAACGAACAAAATAGGCTGTTTTCAGCATTTTTATAGGGGTTCCAACTATTTGTGGACTCTAACTATTCAAGGAGGGGCCTGGTACACATTCCCTGCAAACACAGGGGGACCACTGTAGTAGTTGAAACCCCTAGAAAAATGCTTAAAACTGCCTATTTTGTTAAGTAAAACTCAAGAATAACCCACTAAAAACATTTATACCTGTTTTTTTTAATAGTTTTATTACAAAATGTGCATTTTATTATGAAATTAATAAAAACCATAAATTTGTGGATATTTTTCATAGAAAAATACCGCAAATATGTGAATTTCCCAAGAATAATGGGGTTATATGTTCCAGAGAGAAAGAAATAAGCAAATACGTGAGTCCATGAAACTGGAGTTCGCAAATATGGGGGTTCACAGTACATTCAACGATGGTCGGGGAAAAGGTTTTGCAAGTGATGATGACTACGACACACTGTGTTTTTTCAATAAATCTATACATATTAAAACAACAAATTTTTAATCAATTTGTATTTTTCATAACTAACAAACCCTTGGTCTTAACATTTGGACATATAATAGTGCCAGCTGGACAAGTAAAAATTATTTTTAAATTCTTGTTCTCACAAAGAAATATTCACTTAAAAGAAAATTACTATTCAGTAATTTTTGCCATCAAATAATCATGACCAGGGTAACGTTCCACAACATAAGTCTATAAACAGAACAGAAGTACAGGGATGTCACTGGCTAACAGATCTCCATGGCAACCAGCCAGCCAATCAGGTTTTAGCTGTGTTCTGTCTTAGAAAGAAAGTTTTGCTCAAGTGATGCTGACAATGACATAAGTGTGTTTGTTTTGAATACAGTAAAAAAAATTTTAATAGTGTATGTATTTTACTAATTACATTACTACTCTGAGAGCAAAATTGTTCGTTCAGAGATTCTTCAGCAACAAATCTACTTTTTGTTTTTGTTTCAGAAGATAATTACAAACAATGTGTTGACATACCTTCAAAACAAACTTCATCTCTTTAATCCCTCAAGGAATGTTAATCCATTTCTGTACATGCTGGTCCCACCGTTCATAGTCCTCGCTACTGACAACAACAAAATTTGTTTGTGTGTTTTGTGTCTTCCAAAGATGTATTACCTGTACTGGACATTTTTAAAAACATTATGAACACACACATACACAGCATGTGCATACGTGATAATGCCTATTGGTTAAAGGAATGCAAATTAACAGTATTTTTTTCTGAGAGAGAGAGAGAGAGAGAGAGAGAGAGAGAGAGAGAGAGAGAGAGAGAGAGAGAGAGAGAGAGAGAGAGAGAGAGAGAGAGACTAAAGAATAAAATTTATATGTTTATTTTCTGTCTCCCAAAGATGTATGACCTACACATTTTTCAACCATAAACACACATACAAACATTGTCTGTGCTAATACCCACTGGTTAAAGAGACTCCAATTAGCAGTATCTTTTCCTGAGAGAGAGAGAGAGAGAGAGAGAAGAGAGAGAGCTGAAGAAGGGATGAGAGATGAGAGAGAGAGAGAGAGAGAGAGAGATGAGATAGAGAGAGAGAGAGAGAGAGAGAGAAGAGAGAGAGGGAGGTTTGGTAGCAAATGTACTATTATTTTATTATATCTTGATATTTTTTTAAAATTTTTGGATTTTCTGAGGTCAATTCTTGGATTTAGTAAGAAAAATAATTTGAGTAGCACCACACACCCAAATTACTCAGGTCAGCTGTTAGCACAGCAAACTACCAACCTTATGACCTGACGATGTATTCTCCACAAAATGTTTGTGGTTTTTTAAGTACTTTTAGGTTTTTGAATTTCGGATAAAGGGTTGTATACCTGTATACACACATTCCTCTACTTACCAGCTTTCAACTTACAAACAATTGTGATTGTAAATTAAAACATCTGTACTTTACTGTATTATCATCATAATTTGCTTTTATGCATCATTTGCCTTACTAAAGTACTCTATACATTGTAGTGCTATATTATCATAACTATTTAGTACACTTACATATACACACTGTATTTAGGTTTTATACATCATTCATGTTATGTTAGTAAAGTGTTCTATAACTGTACTATTACCATCACAATTTAATACATAAATTTCTGTATTTAGGTTCTACATATCATTTGTATTAATAAAATACTCTATTAAATACAGTACAGCACTAGTATTGTTTTAGTATGAAAAAATATAAATATGTAGTACTGTACATATTGAGTATATCAAGCTGAACTTGCGAACAAATTCAAGACAGCACGAACAGCCATTTGGAATGTAACTCATTTGGAAGTAGAAGAGTGTCAGTATATGTAATGAACTGCTCCACTTACCCTTTTCATACGGTGCCCTCTTTTATGTGAAAGAAGTTCCTGAACCATTCCTTGTAGACACATAGACATGAGAACAGTCTGCGGACTGATGACAGTAATCCATTTCATTTCATCTCTACTCATCAAATATTCAAAAGAGAGCTCTAAATTAACACGGTGTGTTGCTTCATGACTGCTGCTATTACTTCTCCCACTACTGCTGAGGTTACTGTAACTACCGATGCTACTGCTGCTGCGACTGCTGCTGCTATTGCTACTGTTACTACTCGTACTATAGCCTTCCACTGGCTGAAAAGGGGAGATAGAGAATTTACACATGAATTAATCTGTTCGCCAATATCACATGATAACAAAAATTTTTCAGTAAAATCACAAGTACACTTCAAAGGTTGATACCCTTTTATATTTGCACACCAAAGTTAGTCCTAACTCCATTTTTCCCTTCTGTTCCCTCTACCTATTGTAGAATTCCTTACTGGTATGCACTGCTTTCACCAACCACATTATGTTCTGTGAAACAAGATATTAATGTGATTGGACACTGTCCAGACATTACCAGAGTCAGTTTAGGCTTTCTACCATATTGTAAGACACCTTTGGTTACCAAAATGAACTTTACACATAACACTCCTCAATATGGATTGATAAAACAAAATGAATACATTTAGTATGGTACAGAGAGAGAGAGAGAGAGAGAGAGAGAGAGAGAGAGAGAGAGAGAGAGAGAGAGAGAGAGAGAGAGAGAGAAATGGCCTGGAAATAAGTAAATCTACATATTCATATAATTGAATTAAAACATATTCATTATGAAAATTGTCAAAAAAGTATTGAAACTTAAAGAATAAAAAACAAGTATTAAAACTTAAAGAATAAAAAACAAGTAGTATGTAAATGATTGCACACAAGAAAACGTGACTAGTCAAATAACAGTGAATACATGTACAAATGCAGAAAAAACTATATTCAAAAGAAAATAAAATTATGAAAAATAGGTGAAAAAGTATATACGTAATTGAAATACAAGGAATAAATGAAGCATAGGAAAATAATTGAGAGAGAGAGAGAGAGAGAGAGAGAGAGAGAGAGAGAGAGAGAGAGAGAGAGAGAGAGAGAGAGAGAGAGAGAGAGAGAGCTAATTATATCTCCAAGGCTCACTAGAAAGTTAAGACTATACAAAGTTGGGTATTATACACATAGCTGTAAAAATTTCATCAAAATACAGTTATGCAAAATTGCTGGAAAATGTGGAGGAAAAAGCAAATTTCCATAATTTCATTTGCTTGACGATTTGTTAGTTTTTTTTATGTGAAATTTTAGTTTAAGTTAAAAATTTTATGGAATTTTCTAACTTTCATATTTGGGGATGTAAAATCTTACTTTGGAGTTACAGTCACATGGGACTCCATAAGACAGACCATCCAATTACAGAGTTCTCTTATAGTTGGTTTCGGTCAGAATAGTAATGTTTGACACAGTAACAGAATATATTAACCCCTTCTTTACTGACAGTTGGCTTTGGGGTAAATGGAGTACCACCATTCAAGACTATTGCATAGCACCAGGTATATGAATGTGGTACGCACATACTACCAACCTTTCTCTTTTTAGTTCTAGACTTCTTATGATTCGGTAATTTCAGTTTGAAGGGTTTGGAGCAAAACAAACAGTATTGGCACGCTTGGGAAGGTGGTATGCACTACCAGGCATACGTTGAAGCAAAACAAACATAATTGCCTGCTACCTAGATTTAGATATTTGGATATATACTGTGTATAAACACATGCACACATACACATAGTATTCATATATATATATATGATAAAAACTTTAGTATTTGGAAACAAGTGTAATCTCTCTCTGAAAAACATGAAAATGAGTTGCATGGCAACACTAACTCACAGTATCGAGTGTGGTGACTCGAGTGGAAGGGAATTTAGGGCATGTCATTTCGCCTTGCACTTCGAATGCACTGTACACTCTGACGCTGTTGTTTATTAGTACAATGATAAGTAGAAAAAAAAGAGATGTAACCAAGAAACCAGGTTTGTTTTTTTGGACATACAAGTGTGAAAATATAAAAAGTTTTCTGCACAAGAATAAAAACCATTTTTGTAATTTTGTTTTTCTTTGCTTCTCTTCTTTCTCTGGAGATTCTTCAGTAAAAAGTTCATATGTGAAGAGGAAGGAATAGAGTACTAGCCATGTAAAATATGACCCATTTACAGGTATTGTCCTATTTACGATGGAGTTAGGTTCCAAAAAACCCATCGTTTGTTTGAAAAATAATATCTCGAATATAGCCTAGCCTACACTAGGGTAATCAGTACCATCTTTACATATAGACTAGCCTAGCCTACACTACACAGTATACTTTATACATATGTGGTATAGTAATTATTAATTTCAGCTAAATCTCTAGGTTCAATGCATATTGGCTTATGATAATTCAGTACACAGAGAAATTGAAAAACATTAACAAGTTAGCCAAGCATATACAGTGATGATGATGATGATATCATGGTATATCGTACACACATAAAACAGTAGCCTAGCCTACAGTATACTGTAAACTACATATACGATATAATAATTTATTAATATAAGCCAATTCTGGAGGTTCAATGCATTCTATGATATATCAGTAGAAAAAGAAAAAAAAAATGAACACGAAACGGGAATCGGACCATGATCAGATTTGGACCCGCATTGGCATAATTGAGCGATGTCAGGCTACTAATGGCTATGTATATTCGTTATGAAATAAAAACATAACAAATATGCATCTTTTCGATGAATATTTTAAAAAGCTATATATTACTGTATCCAATAATATTGTCTCATATTAATGTATCATAAAACAGTAACATAGCGGTCAATATTTTGTTTGGAAATCAGCTGATGGAGAATACAAGTTTATTCACCGTATTTAACTCAATTCGGAGCGAATTTTCTTGCTTCTAGTTAGCATAAAAGAATATCTAGCTACATACTTTACTTACATAAGACAAGGTAGTTTTTCGTTACATGAAATATGAATTTAATTAGTCTCTTGAACTAAATTATTTTTTTTTGTTAACAGATTGTGTTGTGGGCATGTTTATCGTGTAAAAAAAAAATGTTGTGATTCCGTTCACTATTTTCACTCAATTTCATCGTAGCATGAGCTTTACCGCTATGTTATCTATCTTTTATCGGTGTGAAAACAATAGTGAAATGTCTTCTTTCCATACCTGAAGTTTTTATTAAAATAATTCTCTCTCAATTTTATCTACGGTTGTGTTTGAGGGCATAAGTTTATGGGAGTTTTATCCAGCTTGAAAAGTGTTCTCAGCTTCAGTTACAACTTGGTTTAAATTTAACAGTATGTTTCCTTGCTGATCTTTGATCTATAGAAAATAAAGTTATTACATCAAAATATATCAGTTCTATTCTATATAATGTCATTTATAACATAACTACTGTAATTGTTTACTATTGTACGATGGTTGAAATACAAGCCAAATGGATATTGTTACGCAATTCCATTGTATACTTAGCAAAACGTTCCTTGTTTGGTTGTTCATAGCTGTACACATTTTGGCAAGTATGTTAAAAATGATATTGTTATGATACAATAAAGTTTGTTCATACTTACCTGGCAGATATATATATAGCTGTATTTTCTGAAGTCCGACAGAATTTTAAAAACTTCCGACACACGCAGTGGTCGGCCAGGTGGTTAGTACCCATTCCCGCCGCTGGGAGGCGGGTATCAGGAACCATTCCCATTTTCTATTCATAATTTTTTATTTCCACTGTCCCCTGAGGGGAGGTGGGTGGGTACTTGATTATATATATCTGCCAGGTAAGTATGAACAAACTTTATTGTATCATAACAATATCATTTTGTTCATGAAACTTACCTGTCAGATATATATAGCTGAATCCCACCTTTGGAGGTGGGAAGGGACAGAATAGAAGGATTTTGGGAAACAAATGCATGCAGATGATTTACATCTTGGTTCCACCTGTTAGCATAGCTGGCTTCGTGGTTACTGCCACGTAAGTCTGCTTGTGCTACTAGAGTTGCCAGCGAGGTAGAGACCTATATAGCTGGTGCACTCCAGATGATCTGTCAACAGGGGCGAGACCACGACGTGACTAGACCATATTGACCATACCATGAGGGCTAAGAAGTAAAATAAATATATATATATATAAATATATATATCACCACCTGACCAACCTAGCCAAAGTTAAGGTGTGTTAACTAAGGCTTAAGAGTTAAGAAGTCGCCGTTGTCGGCGACTCAACAACTAAATTAAGAGCTCTTCCTAACCATTTTCTACAGGATAGGATGAGTGGTACTTCTTGCCCCCAAGATTGTGTCTGCAGACACGTATGGCCCTAGCGAGCAGCAGATCTCATATGCCATCTTCACATCTCGCAGGGAGTGTGAAGTGAACACAGAGTTGCTTCGCTAAAACATGGTACTCAGGATGTTGCTGAGTGCCATGCTCTGTTGAAATGCTTCCGAGGCCGCGCCCTCACCTCGTGAGCATTCAGATAAAAAGATTTCAAATCTTTGTGCAAACACAATGAAGGAGCATTTTTGAAAGAACTCCTTAACACTAAAGCCAGGCTGTTCTTCGATATGGGCAAGTCTGGTCTTTTTCGGAACACTGCAGATTGCCCGAATGACTTCGACTTTCTTGAGTTTTATGTAGATAAAACTTGAGACCCGACAGGGCACAGGACTCTCTCTGGCTCCTGCCCACTAACTTGTGCCATCCTTGCTTCCAAGCTCCTGGCCCAAGGACAAAACGGGGTTACCATTCTTAGGCCACAACGGAAGGGTTAGAGAGCACACCGCCTTGTGTTCTCTAAAGCCAAAACTTGTGACGATGGCTTAAAATCTCACTAACCCTCTTTGTCGTATCTAGGGTGGTTAGAAGAAGGCCTTCCTGATCACATGCAAGAAGTTAACAGGTAGGAGAGGTTCGAATGCTTTGACATCAAGAACTTCAGACTACGTCTAAGTTCCATATTGAAAGCTTCGATCTGGACATGCACAGTCAGTCCGTCTGTACTAAAGTCAGGTGACCGACCAGTTGACCAGTCAGACGAATCAAGGACAGCAAGGCTGTACCCTGAAGACCATAAGGCACTATTCTTCGCTGAAGGATGAGTGTCTGGACTGCCTGGGCGATTCAATCTAAGCAAACCTTGGGGGTGTATCAACGCAACCCAACGTCGTCAGCGAATCAACTCCTGACTCGAGCTTCTGGTGCCAGGAGAAAGGAGCGAGGAGCAAAAAGGCGATTCAGTCCCGAAGGAAGAATGCCTGACAGTCCAACCTGGTCTCATGTTACACGATCATCGGGGGTGTATAAACGCAACCGACTTCGTCAACAAGAAACTCAGGGCTACTATATGTCGCCTGATCTCGCACGAGTGTCTGACTCCGAGAAAACAGGTGAGACAAAAAGTAGATGATGAGCGAGGTTCGAGATTCCACAGAACTCAAAGATCGTGAAGGGCTTTGTTGTTTGACAGACGCAAATCTCTGAGCCCAAAGGCCGTCAACAACATATTTGCGTATTCTTTAATAGTTGTGACTGCCAGCTTATCCCATTCTTCAGACGGAAATGGAAGACGGTAATCTTATTCCTGTCAACATCTCGATAGCCTGAACGTAGTCAGACTCAGAGCGGAGATGTATATAGGTAGTTATAGGTACCTTTCGAGTTAGAGTAGACCGACTCTCTCGGAAAAGGTCCTTGGAAAGTGAACTAGGAAGTATGTGACCTCTGTGAATCCAGGATCCTGAAGGCCAACATGGGGCGATCAGCGTCATTGTCGCTCCCTGTGACGTCATAAATCCTCTTATTACATTTCCTAAGAGATTGAAAAAAGGGGAAAAGAGACTAAATATCCATCCCCGTTCAATATCATAGGATGGCGTTTAATGGTACCGATCCCGGATCGAGAATAAGGGAGCAGAAAAGAAGAAGCCTCTTCGTCCTCAACATATCGAAGAGAAGAATGAAAGGGCGTCCCTAAAGTCTCCACAACTCTCAACTTACTTCTAAAGAAAGATTCCACTCGGAAGTCAATAGTTGCTGCCGTCGATCTAGACGATTCGTACGGACTTTTGCAATCCTGTAACGAACCTCTAGAGGATCGTTACATTCTACGCCTGTTGTTATAATAGGCTTTCTCGTAAACTCGAACAGGGACCGAGAAGATACTTCTTAAGATATGAGAGAGCTGTGGAATATCAGAGTTGATCTGGACCACTGGTTCCCAAAACTCGTTACGAGGACTGGAGGGACTACCGAATCGCTTTTACTTCTTTCAGATTAAGATCCAAGACATCTGAAACCCTATCCAGATGTCCGGCACCTTCTTCTATCACCTCAGGTGACAAACGCACTGAGAGATGTTCAGAATCATTCCTAGATCTTGAATAATATTTCAGTTTCCCGGTAGGAGAAAACTGTGGTCTGAATTGCAGTCTATTCGGGGAAACAAACTTCTTCAGGAAGGAAATGGTCCCCAGCAAGCTCATCCATTCCCTCCCCGAGTATGCTTACTTCCCTAATAAGGCTGCGCTTTGCCTAAGCAGGTGAGCATATAAAAGTGCAATGTTGCGGTAGACTTCGTAGTTCGATACCGTGCGGTAACGAGCACCGAAAGGATTAAGAGATAACTCTGTTGAATACATAGTAAGGCAAAACGAATGCAACGTTTATTCATTCACGTAAGAAATCCCCTCAATCTTAGGCTAAAGTCCGTGATTGTAGGGCAGAGATACAGTTAGTCAGTCAATCCCGCAGGAGAGACGTAACCGCCAGCACAGAGATACGGTTAGTCAGTCAATCCCGCAGGAGAGAGAGACGTAACCTACCGCGCATGACAGCGCCCGATCTGTTACTGGCTCGGTTGGACTGGAGGACAGACACAGCGTGACAGCAGCAGCCAGCAGCTTACGAACGTCGTCTCTTAACTTTATGTCTGGGTTGCCAGCTACCCTATTCTACGAAGAAATAGGTCCGTTATTTTTTTGAGCAGAAAGACTCTCAAGCTGGTATATTTAAGCGAAACAGAAAACGCTAAATATATAGATGCGTTTGTGTCGTCAGAACACTACCATACAACGGTAAAAGATAAATCGGAAACTCCTGGAAGGCTGCATGGAGTAACGATTAAATGTCCTTAAAATAGACAATAGACCTCTCGGTTGCCATCCGAAGAGGTAACTACAGCAAGCGTATATGACTTGAACCAACCAGAAGTAAAATAACGCAAGGCAAAATATGAAATTATATCACAATAAAGTTTGTTCATACTTACCTGGCAGACATATATATAGCTGAATTCGGAAATACAGCTACATACATACGTGACAGGCAAGTTTCATGAACAAAACTTAAGAGAATCGAAGCAGTCAGCTCAAGCTTCTTATGTTACTGGACATAAGCGTTCATTGACGTAGTCTACAAGTTTCTATTTCTTGTACGAGTCTGCGAATGACGAATGAGAGCTCTTCCGAATCTTGTCAATAAGAGCTTATTCGCTTACGCAATATCAAGTTAATGAGATGTTTGTCAATGAGAACTAACCCATTTACGGGACAAAGAGATATTTTGTCAATGAGGGATACCCACTTACTTGACAAAACGAAAGTATATTGTCAATGGGGGAAAGTCACTGAATTGACAAAACGTAATCCAGGGAGTCAAGCATTTAATTTTTTTCGATTCCCGTCTCAAACGAGGAAGGGGCAAGAATCCTGTTAAGAGACTGGGCTTACGGCAGGTAGAACGACGATGTTCAATTCGGCAGCGTAGTCCGACTAGAAACTAACAAAATCTATCATCTGAAAAACCTTTCAGATGGGCTAAAAAGCTTGCAAAATTATCCTGGGAAGAGGAAGAAACTCTCCAACCAGCTTCCTCTCCCGTATCACAACTAATGCCTGCTAAAGCTTAAAATTTATTGGCAGTATGGCAAAGGAAGTCCTGTCTTGCGCTTTCCTGAAGAGCGTCCTTTTGATGAGTGCCTTTGCAAGAATCCCACTGAACGTTGCCGAGAGTCCTGACGTGCAGGACATCGAGCCTTACATAACCCGTAACTGCCTTATCGCAAAGTCTTGACTGCGGTAGTGGCAACTTAAATTTATTGGCAGAATGGCAAAGGTTGCGGTAGAGCAAACGAGATCTTCCCTTGAGCTTTCCTTAACTCCATCACCTATGCGAAAAGCAATATTAATTGACAGACCTCTTGAATTCACGAAACCCGATGTCTTGCTGGGTTTCGAAGAAGAAGTTGTCTGTTCACTTTAAACTTCCTCCGAAGCACTGCCTACTTCACATTCTTTGCAGGTGAGGTAGAAGGTATCACCGGAGGTAGAGATAAACATTCTTTAGGCCCATATCTGAAACAAGAGCTTGAAGAGTTCAACAGAAACGTTCAGCCAGGCGACACACCTGGCGTGCGCTGGTGCACGCTCGGCGTCCACTGGAGCGCGCTCGGCGTCCACTGGAGCGCGCTCGGCGTCCACTGGCGCGCACTTGGCGTCCACTGGCGCGCACTTTGGCGTGCACCCGCGCGCGCCTGGAGTCCATCCGAGCGTCCCGGGCGTCCGCTCTCAAAAGCTTCCTGCTACTATGACTTCTCTTACGTATTTCTCGGTGGAAAGACGGACACGAGTTCAGGCGACGTTCGCCTTCTTACTTCTCACTGAAACGCATAACGAGAGAGAGAGAGAGGACGTGAAGCGTCCTCTTCTATAAAGCTTCTATTTAGAGGGCGCGAGTCCTTCCGAAAGCTCCAACCCCTGCATGGGGAGGACGCTTCGGAGGACGAGAAGCAATCTTTCAGGATTCGTGCACGCGCACGCACTTTGGCAGTCTGGGGATTTTCATCAGAAACTGCCGAAGGCACGCCAGATCGGTGGGGGTTCCTTGTAACCCTCCTTAGGCTTTCGACATGCTCCCTCCCCGGGTCCTGGGAGTCAAGCAGAGGTCCCGGCCTAGAGGCGAAACGAGGCCGATCTGACGCACCCTCCACTACACAAGGGGTATCACTGCACTTCTGCACTTCACTTTTACTCTCTAAAGCAAGCACTTTCGATTCTAAGATACGAATCGAAAGAGTATCAGAGAAAGGGCAATTCCTCTACAGACACTGCTTAGGGCCCGAAGGCAACACTGCAGGGTTAGGAGTAACAATTACAGAAGTAGCACTTCCCAGCAATGAAGGAGAGCGAGCACCTCTCGTAGACATATTCATAGCCCGTAGGCCATACTACAGGGTTAGGCAAAATAAAGTCTACAGGAAGGTTAGCAGGTTCACTACCCTGACTTTTGTTACTGATTAATTGCGTACATACGAATCATACGTCTTCCTTACGGAATTAGACATGTTTACTGATTAATTGGGTACATACGAATCATACGTCTTCCTTACGGAATAGACAAAGTCTCACACTCCTTACATGACAAATCTCAACAAAGAAGCAAGACCCATACCCCTCGTACATACCAAGTGCGGATCTACCGAAGCTTTCGGTAGCCACACCCTATCTTTGCAGACAACCCCGTCTGAAACTAGCCTAACTAGATTCAGATATTTTATGCAAAAATGAATCAAATTCAAATCAATTTAAGATAGCGTATGCCTAGCCACAAATCCAAGTAAATAAATCAAAAGACAATTAGGATACTTAGGGCAATGAAGTTTCCAAAATCCTAAGACGGAGGTACTGAAAACAGGTGTTTTCAGCACCAGCGACAGAAAAATTATGAATAGAAAATGGGAATGGTTCCTGATACCCGCCTCCCAGCGGCGGGAATGGGTACTAAACCACCTGGCCGACCACTGCGTGTGTCGGAAGTTTTTAAAATTCTGTCGGACTTCAGAAAATACAGCTATATATATATCTGACAGGTAAGTTTCATGAACAAACAATACTTTCATCATTCTCTTTTGCTGTGTTTTTTTTAACTTGTTTAACAAGAAGATGGGATAAAGTTAGGATATTATAATTTGGTCTCTCTCGCTACCTTGGTACGCTGCTGCCTGTGCCTGTCATAAGCGAAATTTAAAAATATATTTTCAAAATATTGTTGTATCAATATTAATTGCTAACCTCATCATAAAATTGGATATTTGTATAACGAATTATCTTAATTTGAACACTACCTGTACTTTATTTATTTTATCACCAAAAAAATTGCTTCGGTAGCCAATGCAATATTTATGTTTCGTTAAACCTATCGGTAAAGGTGTTAAGGCCAACAGGGCTCTATCTCCTGTCCTATAATGACTGCCTTGGTTTTTTTACATCCCATTCGCACAGATGTTACAACTTCACGTAGGTTGTCTATCTTCCTCATTACAAGACAAGACTGCAAGATAAATGTTCACCAAGGTCATATGCCTTTTCATCAGGGAAAGTGGGTGGGTTTGAGGACTCACAGTGGCTACCACAAAAAATGTTTTTCCAATGTCAAAACCTGCTTTTTGGTGGCATAGCTGCTGTTCATCCTCAGAGGAGCTTACAAAAGATACTGACAGATGATGAAATGGCTTAGCGCCTAATAAAATCCCAACCCAGATTAATTTTTGGTTTGAAGTATACTCACACTTTATTAACCATTTTACTTATTCCAGATATCCATTAGGGTTTGGCAATACAGAACAGGAAACAACACAAGAACCAATACATATATGTATTATTCTTTGTGGTTAAAGTGACTTACCTAATTATTTTGGGACTGGCAGTGGGATTAGAGTTCCTTCCCCAGCAATATCAGTGTGACCACCACTCTTTTGGCAATAGTTTCAGGAATTTTTTATTAAAGGTAAAGTCACAGGTTACCAATTGTTTTCTTTATTCCAGACAACCATTATGGTTTAGCTATAAAGAACATCAAACACACAAAACTTTAAATGTATTATCTCTTGTGGTTCCACCATGACTTACTTAACTATGCCAAGTCTGGCTAAATGATCATTGCATCTTCACCATTTCAGGATTACTGCCTTAATGAAAACACTCCGTACACTCGGAGAATTCTTCGAAGGAAACATTCCCAAAGTTAACAATTTACTCACCTTTTGGATGCCATGTGACTTAGGGAAGGAGTAAGGGTTTGCCTTTTTAATGAAGGATACTAAAATAATTCTCAGACCCTGTAAAGAGAGTGGTTTGCTTATGCTGGGGTGTAATAAAAATAGGATCATCTGGGATGTTTGCTATGATATCTAGGTGAACCTTGAGTACTTGAACTGGGCATAATTTTTATATGAAACACTCCGTTCCTTTATCAGAAAAGGGTATTTTTCCCTTCAAAAAGGTCCTCATTCTTGGTCAGGAATGACAGGTCAGGAGGCAACAGTAAATGACAACTAGGTGTATGAGTGATGAAAAGTTGTTCCTGTCTGAGATAGCCCAATACGCTAATTCGAGCTCCTTATGTCAAAGCAGTCAAGAAGACAAGCCTTTCGGAACACGTGTTGTAGTACGTACTGGGTCCACTGAACTGAAGGGATGATGGAAGTCTAAGAACTTTAGGGACCAGGTAATAGGAAACCTCGCAGAGCTGATCTTTGTAGTGTAAGACTGGAGAACGTAATTAACAATTTCTACATTTCAATCGATTCCAAAACCATAAGGCAAGGGCTCCAACAATGGTGCTTTGTATGCCATGACTGTTGTAAATAGCAAGGAGCTTCACCTCAAAAGATGTATAATCAAATGTAAAACTGTCTCAACAGATTTCCACAGGTCCGGACATACTTGTGAATGTAGTGACCATCCCATAAGTAAGATCTGGCCCTTCCTGCTCAACTGTTCTGTCAAAACCCTGTTTGTGTCTGAAAGAAGTTGTGGCATGGAGATTATGTTCTTGGACTCTTGACTGACATAGAATTTCATGGTCAGCAGGAACTTGGTCCTTCCCTGCTTCTTAGGGTATGTGAGGGTCTGAGAAGGTAGTTATTATCTCCATGGAGATTAAATCTTGTACTTATAAAGACTTCTAACCAGCCAATAGTTCTACATTGATTATATGGATGCCTCTTTCCTTCTCTGAACAATGAAGACATAACTAGGCTCCCTGCCTCTAATGAATCTGACTGTAATGTCAGATCTGGGCTCCTCAATCTAAAGGGATTCTGTGCGTAGTGATATAGTCTGTTTTTCCACCAAATTCGATTCTTTCATAATTGATGGAATTTGCCCTATGAAAGTGTCTGGAGGAACACTTATTGCATTACTCCCTCTAATGGAACAAAATTGTTCTCACTTTCAATTGTGTATGTATATGCATAAATATATACAAAATTTTCTCTCTGTTTTCATATACTATATATATAATATATAATATATATATATATATATATATATATATATATATATATATATATATATATATATATATATATACATATATAATTTCACATCTCAAATAAATGGTCAACCTATGTATCCCTCAAGAGAGGTTGGAACCTATGTGAACTCTTGAGAGAGACAGAATTTCCAGCCCTGTGGCTGGCTTATCAACAGCCAATCAGGAGCCAATACATATATAATTTCACATCTCAAATAAATGGTCACCCTACGTATCCCTTAAGAGAGGTTGGAACCTATGTGAACTCTTGAGTGAGACAGAATTTCCAGCCCTAGGGTTGGGTTATCAACATCCAATCAGGAGCGTCGTAAGGAACGGCACTGGGGATGAGATGCACGGGTGATGTGAATCTATTGTAGTGTGAATTTGTTTTATGGAAGACATCTCTCTCCGACAGTCACTGAACTAATGCAGGTCTGTCCAAGGGCCAGCTCATTACAGATAGGGGCATATACACCCTACCCCATTGGTTATGAAACATGAAACAGTCAGTAAGGCAGACAAAAGAAAGTAAATATCCTTAAGCATCCTACCTTATATCACAGGTAAGAAAGAAGGATCTTAACATAATGTTATTAATTTTATGAACAATATTAATATGTGAATCGTTACATAAAGATAGCAATCTTCAAGGAAAAATGTGTGTGCCTCTCATGCTTATTCAAAATAAATGGTTCACTCACTGATTATTCTGGTAATACCTAGCTTAAGGAGTTGTTCACTAAGTGACAAAGACAGCCTACTCAATATGAAAGGGATGACTATACCAATTTCCAATGTGTAGTCCAAAAAGATTTCATATTTCCCAACAGCAACAGCACACTGACATTGATATTACTATTGCATTGACATTAAATTAAATAAGGCATAGGAACCAGTCACTCTACCATTACCTTCCAGAGGGAAGGTAAACAAAATACAAAACTGGCCAGGAAACAAATTTGTAACCCATTTATTTCCTTTTTAATAAACTGCTGAACAAGCTTGTGACCTGTAACTTACAGCTGTACAAGTGTTAGGTAAGATTCACTGAAATATTGTTTATAGCAAAGTGAGGTGACCAGTGACCAAAAAAAATTCTGAAGGTGGAATTGAGTTCTCCATAATGGTAAGTCTCACTTAGTACAGTCGCAGTGGTGCTCTTGTCTAAAGGCTATCACCATTCACCTCCTCTGTAACAAATGGCATTAATACTCAGTAAGAGGGGTGTTTGCTGTATGAACATTACCTTTACTACGTACATCTATACGTAATTGCAAAAGAAATAAATAATACATTACCTGCTGTACTGTTATTCTCCAACATCTCATACGTGTTACCTTAAAATTTCCTTCTTTAACAGATCCATCATCACATTCAATTCTGAAAAACAAAGAACTCTTTAGAATTGCTGAAAATAGTGCAAATACAACTACTGCATTCACTTGCCTATTTGACAGAGTCCTAGCATTCCCTCCATCCCCCCCCACCAATATTATAAAAAAATCAACCTGCATCCCAGGAATTTCCTCACTGAAGAGATGTCGAGCACACAGACTGGAGACTTGGAGCGAAGGTGTAGAGCTGTTAAAAAAGCAAAATACTACTGCTAGGGGAATTTGTGGTTAACTGTGTTCCATCTAACACAAATTTCCAACTTGCACTAACACTATCATTAGTAATACCTCAACTTAATGGACCTCAGCTTAGCTGACTTCTATACTTATCAGCTACTATATTATGGTTATTTTTTCATATGATGCCCTTTTAGATGCGACACATTTTTAGACACCACTCATGAACTGAATGCTAAACTAAAGTACAGCTTGGTTTAATTTAGTAATATGTGGAATTATTATTGGCTGTAAAGGCCTGTCCACATTAGTAAACATTGTTTGGAAACAAGGTTTGCAAACAGCTTGGAAACTTTGCAAACAATGTTTCCTATCCAGACCTTAGCTGTCATCAGGATGGCTGTTGGTGTAGTAGCCTCTATTTACTTGGCAGTTTTAATGCACTTAAGGAGGGATAAGAGAGAAAACAAAAAAGAGAAGGGTGAGGAAGGGGCTTGTAACCAAAACAAGACACACGTCTGTGGGGAAACTCCTCTTCTTTTCAGTAAATTAAGTTTCAAATGCTCCCTTCTGAATTGTTTTTTTGAGGACTGATCACTTGGGTACTAATTCACCACCCATGCTGAGTGCGCGCACACACACACACACAAAATGCATACAGGCAATCCCCTGTTGTCAGCAGCAAGTTCTGTTCTCAGCAGGGTGCTGATAAGCGAAAACCGCCATTTACCGAAACACAGTGATTTACGGTGCTTATGGCACAAACTTTTGGTTAATGGAGCATATAACCAGTTAATGGCACCTTTGTTCTGTATGTTTTGGTGCCATACCTCTATTACTAGAACCTTATGGCGCCAATAACAGAAACTTGGCCTGTTATGGTGCTAGACGAGTACCATTAAACCAGATCGCCATTAAACGGGGACTGCCTGTACTACTTATGTACTATATGTACATATTTATATGTACATATGCACATCTGCATAGCATTTAAATGTGTACTATACTCAGCCTGTTATGGCGCCATAAGTCGCCAATTGCCATAAAACTGTATTGTCTTTAACCAAGGCCGCCAATAACTGGGGACACTCTCTCTCTCTCTCTCTCTCTCTCTCTCTCTCTCGTCTCACCCCCCCCCCCCCCCCCCCCCCCCCCCCCCCCCCCTCTCTCCTCTCTCTCTCTCTCTTCTCTCTCTCTCTCTCTCTCTCTCTGATAGATAGATAGATAGAAGATAGATATATATAGAGATATATATATATATATATATATATATTATGATATATTATATATATAGATATAGATATAGTAAATAGAGCAGATTATATATATAATATTTATAATATATATATATATATGATATATATATATACCGTAAATACTTGAGTCTCGTGCGATACTCGCGTATCATGCGACCCCCAAATTTTCACCAACAAACAGTGGTTTTGTCATGTATCTCATGTATCATGCGAGTTCCTTTTCCGAGAGCGTCAGTTCATAAGGTTGGTGGTTTAGCATGCTAATGGTCGAGTCATTCAGATGTGTGCTGCTGCTAGTCAAGTTACGGTAATTTTCTTACTAATCTTGAGAATTGAACAGAAAATCTCAAGATTAAAAAAGAATCCCAAGATAATAAAATAATTGTAAAAATAACACGCCTTGGAGTCCTAAATCATTCTCTCTCTCTCTCTCCTCTCTCTTCTCTCTCTCTCTCTCGTCCTCTCTCTGCCCCCCCCCCCCCCCCCCCCCCTCTCTCTTCTCTCTCTCAGGAATAAATACTGTAATTTGAGTCTTTCACCAATGGGTATCAGTAAATGTGTAGACATTGTGTGCGTGTTTAAAAAAATGTGCAATACGCACACATTCCGATGTTTCGGTTTTTGGAATTTTTCAGATTTCGGAAATGTGAGGTCAGATGCATAATCAAACAAACATCACTACTGCAGCAAAAACATTTTTTCCCTTTATGTTTTTCATTATTGTTATTTATTAATTACAGTTTATTTAAATAAATATCAATATAATACTGTTAAATGAATGTGAGATAACTAAGATCACCTATAACAAAATAGTGGGACAATTAATACCATATGTTCACTAATAGCTATTACTTTCAAAACAAACATTCCGTAAAACGCAAAAAATATATGTACATGACAATCAAAATATAATAATATTTTGCAGTTCAACTTGTGAATTTTAACAATAAGTATGACTATATAATATATTTCACCATATCGATCTTGAAGTTGAAGAGTCGTAAAATTTTGATGATGGTCCGGGAAAAGGATTTGTACTTCGTGATTACGTATCGCTACAACACCATGTGGTATTTTCATAACACTATATTGATGACGCATCGCTACGACACACTGGTATTTTTCATACCACTATACATTAAAGTTAAAATGATCATATTATATCATTGTTTTCACGAAGAAATAATTATATAAAGAAAATTATTGAGTAATTTTTGCCGTCAGCAGTCAGAAAATCACGAACATGGTAACGTTCAAAACTAGTGCCATCCACAGCATATGTCTATAAATAGAACAGAAGCAGAGGGCAGTCATTGGATAACAGATCTCCATGGCTACCAACCAACCAATCAGGCGTTAGTTATACTACTCTGAGAATTTCTTAGAATGAACATTTACACACGCGAATCTAACGATGATGTGTGTGTTTTGCATACAATACGTAGTTTTAGTTTTTATTAGTGTAAGTATTTTACTGATTACATGAAGAATAGAATGATTCCTTCTCATTACTTTGAATGCAAAATGGTTTGAAGATTCTTCCACAAAAAGAAAAGAAAAGAAATTTCTTTAGAAGATGATACCTATTTACTAACGCGGTTGACATAGCTTCAAAACAAAATTCAGCCCTTTAATCTCTGGAAAAATGTTAATATTTCTGTCTGCTGGTCACACCCTTTATATCCCCGGCGACTAACAACAACAAAATTTGTTTGTTTGTTTTATCTTCCAAGATGTAGGTATTTATTACCTGTAGGTACAGCACATTTTTTAACAGTATGCCCATACACACACATGCGCGCGCACAAACATACAGTTGCGTGTGTGCTAATACCTATTGGTTTCAGAGACTCAAGTTAACCCTTACAGTATAGTTGAGAGGGGAGAGAGAGAGTTCATCCTAGATGGCCTTGGTTCATCTCTCTATCTCTCGAGGAATGTCAAGATTTGTTCCCTGCTCTTTGTAAATTTAGTCCATGCGACTGACAACAAAATTCATATTTTTTTTTCTTCTAGATATGAATTACCCGTACTGCACATTTTTGACAAGCATGAACACACTGCAATACTCTCACTCTCTCTCTCTCTCTCTCTCTCTCTCTCTCTCTCTCTCTCTCTCTCTCTCTCTCTCTCTCTCTCTCTCTCTCTCTCTCAGAAAAGATACCGTC